>NW_020447419.1:4464640-4471939 GCF_003343035.1 Apteryx rowi | reverse complement strand
CCTTCCTTCTAGGGCCCTCACCCATGGGATTCCTGCTCAACATCTAAAGCTCTCTCTGCTCAACATCTAAATGAAAGGCCTTCAATTTGATCTTCAAACAAATGCTTTTAGTGGTTAAACACCTGTAAATGTGAAGTTACTGAAGTCAACTCTTTTGAATCCAGCTCAAAAAAAAAGGGAATCTGACTACTCTCATACTACTGTGAATTCTGAATATTCTAAATGTAACCCAACACATCACCTTTTGACCTGAGATCACACAGTAAACTAAGTACAGCAATCAGCAAAGCTGTATAAGGAGCTTTGGCATTCAGGCCAAACTTAATCATTACAGAAGATACCAGTCTTAAAATTAAGAATACATAAAAGCTATCATTAGATTTTATAATTCAAACATCTTTCAAAGAAGAAATCATAAATGCTATACTAAAAAAAAATTACCAAATGCTATTTCCAAATGCAAGGTTAATTGCATTCTTCATATTTCACTGATACAAATATAAATAAGGTTCTTTCCATGTTCTTTATAATTATAATAATTTAACTTAAATCATCTGAATATTAATAAAAATCATGCTAGCTGAGGAATATACTTACTATTTATACTTTTGTAAAGTCTTTGACATCATTTTGTTCTGTTTTTCACATTCTAAACCAGATTACTAAAAACTCTGTAATGATACACTAATTAGATGTCATTAGAATTTCTTGATTGTAAATGTGACTTCCTAAATTTTTAAGCCAGCAGAAACTCAGTATCAATAAGCAGCTGCAGCTAACATCAGGTCATTCTCCTTATTCAAGTCTTTTATTTTTATTGCAGTTGATTCATTTGATATTTTCATTTCTGTGCTAAGTCTCAGAATGTAGGTTTGATTACTAGCTAGGAAAGCTACCTTTCAAAGAACCATACACAAAGCCTAACCTCCTGAATATGAACTGGAAAAGCAGCTTTCTAAAATACATATTGCATACTTCAAGGCTGCCAGTGAGGGAAACACTAACCCACTGGTTTGAAATCTATGACAACAATATCATTCTGCTGCATCCCAAAGTTAAAACAACAAATGATAGCTGTGAACCAGCGCAGTTTCTCTGACATCTAATGACTCGCAGCACTGTTTTCACACTGCTAGCACCATTGCAATAAATCTGTCATCTGTTTCCCTCAAGTGTCACCTAGATCAAACTTACTATTTATTTCCATACATTCACAAGCACTGAAGATCAGTTTTCACATGCAAATATCTTGCTCTTAACAAAACTGGCAAGTTTCTACTCTTTGAAGTAGGGCCAAAGCCCAGTTTACGCAGAGAAGCAGGACATGCTGCATTCATATAAATCAACTAGACATGGTTATAATAAAGTTTGTTCACCACACATATAACAGGCCAGATTCTGCTTTAATATGAGCACAAACTCACCATGTCTGTAAAGTCATCAGAGACTACTCCAAAACAAATGTGCTGAACGAAGATCTTGAGAAAGAAACAGATCTGCAGGCTAAGCTTTACTGTTTAAGGTATCTACAGTTCTATAATGCTTCACTGAGGAAGCTTTAGTGTGCAACAGACTTTTCACTGAGTGTACAAGTAAAAATCACTGGTGCATTCAATTCCCCTCAAAATCAATTTTACAGCTACTTGATAAAAATAAAACAAGTCATAATAGCATCTGAAAAAGTTACTTTTCAGAAGCAAAATGGGCTTCAGAAGTTAAAACAAACTACAGTCATAGAGTAATTACACTCCACTATATAAAAACTGTTATTCACACCAAGTGTTTTCTCCTTAACAAAATTAAAGGGACAGATTTTCCATCCCTTTCAAGTAATCTGACCAAATCAATCATTTCTAAGAAAGGTTATCGCAATTTCCCAAAACATTCTCCAGTTCACAGAGGACTGCGTAACATCTTAGTTATTTCCCAACTTTGCCAGTTTCTTCATTCTCCTATAAATTCTCCAGTCAATTCATTACACAGTAATGACCGAGGCCAACAGCTTTAATTTGCAATCACAGGCAGTTAGCTGTAGCAGTAAAAGCAGGCTCTGTTTCCAAGTGTCCACTGTCAGACATTACAATCTCATAGCCAGAAAAGCTAAGTGGGATGTACAGCCACGTCATCAACCATCACAATTTACAGCCTAAAGTACTCATATAATTAGTCAGATAGGACAGGTTAGTAAACCAGGGTGTAACTGCAGCATATAAGGGGAAGAGATACACCCTATTCAGCCAATAGCCCCCAGAGGAGAGGCAGGCAAAGAGGTGGAGATGGCACCCATGTAAGCTACCACAGCTACACCAGGCTGCAGCTGAGCCGTGCTGCAGGGTCCCACTGCATCAGGCACTGCAAAAAGGAGTAAGTTAGCCCAAAGAACACAGGGTGCTTGAGAGCTTTTGGTATCCGACCACAACAAACACCATCATGTTATCCTCAGAACTCTTCCCACATTGTCAAGCCAATTAACACAAGGCTTTGCATTGCCACCCAATGTCCCCACTTCTCACATTAGCTCCCCCCCAAAATCTATCATTCTAGAAGTTACTACATTTTTAATTAGTTACCTTTAACAACTGTGGCAAAAAAGTTGTGAAAGAAATAAAATGGCCTAGCTGTCAGTAATGGGAGTATGTTGTTTTGAACACAGTAGACAGAACAGAGGGTTTAAACTGACCAGGGGACAGGAATTTGCATAATCACTCTTCTATTTCTAGGAAATAACCATATTGGGATTATACAGTTGCTTTCACAGTGACTGGTTAACCCTAAATTTGCAATGATTCTTATTTGGTACTTTATAAAGCTGCTGCCAATTCTGACAGTCAACTAGCAGAATACACTCAAAGGAACAAACTCTCTTCAGATACGTGCCATTATCTGACAGAAGAAAAAACATTCCAAGGCTTTTCATAAGAAAGAGTAGAGATCAAAATCAAAAACCTTCACACAACAGTAGCAACATACAATACTCCTCCATGAGGCAACAGAACCATTGGCAGTGTACTAGAACTCCAGTACTTGGAAAATTATGCTCAAATTGGCAGAACCTGGGTATGCTGCAGTGGCCATCGCTCAAATCTAAAGCAGAAAATTAAGAAATTAGAAGAGCCTTCCCTACATCTCTCCACGAAAGGTTCCCCCAATCTTTTTACCACAACAGCCCTTACTGCCTATTGCAGAACCATCTAAAGTCCAAATTCTCTGGCTCCTCCAATAATTCATGGTCACACATGCCACAGAGTCATACCACCCAAAATGCACATTTGCACTTCATTACATGAGCAGACATGGATGCACTCTTATCTGACTCTGAAAAATCAGAGCAGTCTGCACAATTCACTGGCCTTTTTTCTAGCCCTCATGGGAGAGACTTGCCAGAAAGACAGCAGCAGCAAACTACAGGTCAGACGGCTTGTTCTTGATGTCCATATCCAGCCTGCATGCTGAAAGCTGCCTTCTGTTATACTACCACTCTGCTGAAGGTGGTGCAACACCCAAGAATGGATGCACAGCCATAACTGTATCAAGGATAAAGTCTAGATTAAAATTAGATTAAATAGATTAAAACAAAACAAATTCATTTTTTTTTAAAAAGGCTAGATTAAAAGTCTAGATCACCATAACAAAAAGAAGTGAAAGGAAGTTAGTAAAAGTTCACTCTGAAAAGTGCTACACAAAACCAGTGCCTTCTTGTCCAACATATTTGTTCCCCGGGTGCCCTGAGAGTTGTATCTGCTTACTTTCCTGGCAGATAATGTTTTTACAACCTTTTTCTCTCATTACCATAACACTGGACAAAACACAACAATGGCAGAGTGCAAGTGGGAGTCTAGTCTCCTATGCAGAAACAATTAATTGATAGCCAAAGTCCTGATCTCTGTTCTGTAGTCCCTGAGTAAATATTGAACATTTTATAAATATAAAAGTCTTTTCCTCAAGATAGAAATGCCGGCATAAGTCCCAAGCACAGACCGTTAGACATAAGGGTTTTTCAAAAGCTTATCAACTTTGCTCATGTTTCTAATAGAGTGGTCAACCCAAAAAAATAGAAGGCTGCAGAAGACATCTTAGTTCAGCTATACTCAAACTTTGGTATGCTTCTACAATTTAAAAATCTCAGATAATTAGCAGAAAAATCATTCTTGCAGGCACTGTAACTGGTAGCTATTTCTCTTTTTCCCAGTTTAACCAGCAGTTCTGGTCCATTTACTTCAAAATTAGAAGTAAACCTTTTGTCAGTTGCTGTGTAGTTCAAGAACAGCAAAGTTGCTATATAAAACCTGCAGCATACAACTTAACACGGCAGCATCAAGTTTTCTGTAATTATTTCCAGCAAGACCTGTATGTTACAAACACATTTTCCTAAGTATGACCTACTTTCACACTAATTACAGTGCTTCTTGCCCAGAGACTGTTCTATGCCAGCGGTAACTCCATTTTTTAAAGCAACATAAGGACATTCTACATACATCAAAGAATATGCATTTAATTGACTATATTAACTATACTATACTTGTCACGCAGCCATCTCCATATAATTTAAACATCATTTCCTTGGGTAAATGGTGGAATTAACAAGTACCAAACTAAGGTACAAAACAATGATAAATACAATTTGGATAAAGTTTGCAGTTTGTTTCTCACAATCCTCAGACAGAAAAACACTGATTTTCTTGCGGGTCATAGGGCCATTCCAGAATTTATCTCTAGCAACATGATTTTTCTGTCTGCTGAAGAAAAGCCATAACTTGAAACACATGTAAATCTAAATGCTGTAAGGGTCTTCTTGTTCAGCCACAACAGATCACGGTTCAAAGTGTCAGCTGGGATGAGCCTGAACAGATTATGTTTTACTGAAAACTCATTCAAGAAATTATCAAGAATTTTATACAGTGAATGTTAAAGGCTGTCAATTTACTAATGGTTATTCAATATTAACGAACTTAACAAATCAGTGACCTACATACACCTATACCTAAATTCTTCAGTGTAGAAAACACATCAGATTGGTTAGTGGTAGGTGTTACCAGATTAAATACAGTAACCAAATTTATTTTTATCAAAATTTCATCACTCCTATAAAAGAAACTAAAGTCCAAGTTAATACATGATCACTCTTTGGTCAAAAAAATCTCTCCAAACAAATGTCTTTTTCCCCTTGTATGCCAGGCTACAGAAATTAGCACTGAAACTGTCAAACCCCCTTCTACATTGAGGACAGAGATAGCTGCCCGATCAGGCTAGGGACTGGCTCAGCTGGAACCGTGCTGCCCACCACAGAGAAAAGTACTGCACCCATCTGTTGCAAACATGAAGATGCAGAAACCTTACCAGTAATTAGTTTATTTTCAAGAAGCCTACTGAAAGGCAAGAAGCACATAAATGCTTTAACTTAGTTTGCTATTCTGCTAATTCTATTAAGCCAATTTTGAAAAATTAAACAAAAGATAAAGTATTCTGATGAAGTAATATACATTCTGAGTGTAACAGTGAATGACAGAACAGAGAATTGATAAAGTATAGCAGAAAAGCCATAATCTATATTTTTCAAACCTTCTGTGCATCTCAACAGTTTAACAAAACCTACAAGTTCAACGGAAAACATCCAGTCACTGTCCTGTCTATCTGCTCTGCAGTTGTTTGCTTTTCTTGACCAAAACTGCTTATTTTGGCCAAACCCAAAAACTATTGTTTGAATGACTTGCTTAAGCAATTCATTGGTCATGTTAATTCTGCACACCTGAAGCATTTTCAATAATTACTTAAACTACAGAAAAGAATTTGATGTATTTTCTGAGTGAAACATAACTGTATAACATCACGTATACCACACAGCTATAGCTGACCATTGTGGAAAGACAAAAGAGACTTATATCAGCAGAGGACCTAGCGCGTTTGATTAGAATACGCTATTGGAAGTGCATGCTTTAATTGGCACAGGTTTGACAGCAGCTCTGTTTACTTACAGAATCCCTTTCTGGAGCAAACTTCTGGAGGCTGTTATTTGCACCTAAGTGAGAAGGTAATTCTATGTGGCAAGATGCACACACTACATCCAAGATTCAACACTGCATTCAAGGGACAAAAAATCTGCGTTTAAGGAAAGCAAAGCACTGGCATTAACTGATGGCCAAAACAGTAGAACCTGACACCTTAGTCAAAGTTCTATGAATCCTACGTGGTTTTTATTGGTTTATCCAAAGACAGTAGATTATGTACAAAATAACTTTGAATCAAGCATATAGAAGGTTAATACTCACAAAGAAACTGAAAAGAACACATCTAACTCCTTTGGAATGCTACTGCATTCCCAAAAAACAGTTTCTATTTCAAAAAAGTTTAACTTCCTTCCTTCTAAGTTTTCAAAGTCAGCTGAAGATAGTACTGAACTATAACTTATGTGAACTCCACACAAAATTACATGATCAGACTCTTTGAAAAAAACAACTTCAACAATATCTCAGACAACATCCAGAAGAAACTCTTTGCTCAGGACCTTGTAGAGGAAACTGCCAGCAAACACAGTTCTATCAACATACCTTACAAAGAATCAGGCAATCAAGCTATCTGGGGTCCAGCACAAGGTAGATCGCTTTATAAATTTGACAGCAATTATAAAATGGAACATGAGCAACATATACAATGGGACAAGTGGTTCTACCAAGAATGTCCCCAAAAAATTGAGTATCACAAAAGCTAAAAGGGTATTTCAAAAAAGGACAGACTAATGAATGAGATAAGGCCTCTGAAGGTAGTCTACAGCACCTGCACTGCCCAAGAATTAGCAGTTGTCTATCTCTGCACATGTACTAATCATATTACAGATTTCAACTTCCACTAAAGAACATTTTTCACCATAAAGGCACTTGCGGGGACCATTTTAACATTATTTCCCCAAAACATACAAATATTATTTTTTTCTCTGTTCGTCTATTGAGAAGCCAGATTTCCAACAGGCCCTTTTGGATTTGTTCAGATACTGATTTCTGCACAAACTGGTGCTGCGCTGCCCGAGACTTGTGTAAATATCCCTTAGTCATTCCTCTATCAACAAAGATACATTTTTTAAGCTATAGAACACCATTTTTCCCCCAATCAATATTTATACAGCAAGAAGAATTCATATTAGACAGACAAGACGCCATCTGTCACAGGCTTTTTGGCAGAAGATAAAAATGTACTGCTATTTTTCCCCTAAGACAGCCACAGCCGGAGCAGTCCAATAAAACTTAAACTCAGAACTTCCATGAAATAAATTACTCAGGCTGCAAACAATCCAGTATTATCCTCTGA
>NW_020447419.1:4450094-4464475 GCF_003343035.1 Apteryx rowi | reverse complement strand
GGAGTCACGCGCGAGGGGGGGGAGTCGCGCGAGGGGGGTCGCACATGAGAGAGAGCAAGCGAGCGCAGGGGCGCACGCGCGAGAGAGCAAGCTGGGTCACGCGTGCACAAGAGAGCGCAAGGGAGAGCAGGGTCGCACACGTGCGAGGGAGAGTGGGCTGGTGGGCGTGCAAGGGAGAGCACAAGGGAGAGTGGGGTCATGCATGCGCAAGTGCGCGAGGGAGAGCAGGGTCGCATGTGCGAGAGAGAGTGGGGTCGTGCGCGCGTGAGAGCGCGAGGGGTTGCGCGCAACAGAGAGCTAGCGAGCAGGGCTGCACGCCAAAGAGAGCGAGCGAGCGAGCAGGGTCATGCGCAAGAGAGAGAGCACGAGCAGGGTCGCGCACACAAGAGAGCGAGCGGGGTCAAGCACTCAAGAGAACGAGCGTGCGAGCCGGGTCACGCGCACAAAAGAGTGAGCAAGCAGGGTTGCGTGTGCAAGAGAGTGAGCGAGCGAGCAGGGTCGCACGCAAGAGCAAGCAAGCGAGCAAGTAGGGTCGCACACAAGAGCAAGAGAGTGAGCAAGCAGGGTCGTGCACGCAAAAGAGCAAGCAAGCGCAGGGTCGCACATGCACAAGAGAGTGAGCAAGCAAGCAGAGCCACGCGCAAGAAAACAAGCAAGCGGGATCGTGCATGCAAGAAAGCAAGCGAGCAAGCAGGGTCACATGTGCAAGAAAGCGAGCAAGTGAGCACACAGTCACATGCCAGAGCAAGCGAGCAAGCAGGGTCGCATGTGCAAGAGAGCGAGCGAGTGCAGGGTCGCATGCCAGAGTGAGTGAGTGAGCTAGCAGGGTCGCATGCAAGGGCGAGCAAGCAGGGTCATGCGTGCAAGAGAGCAAGCGAGCAAGCAGGGTCACGCACAAGATCAAGTGAGCAAGCGAGCAGGGTCGCGCACACAAGAGCACAAGCGAGCGCAGGGTCTCACGCACACAAGAGAGCAAGCGAGCGAGCAGCGCCATGCGCAAGAAAGCGAGCAAGCGAGGTCGCGCATGCAAGAACAAGCGAGCGAGCAGGGTCACACGTGCAAGAGAGTGAGCAAGCGCAGGGTCACACACAAGAGCGAGTGAGCCAGGAGGGTTGCATGCACAAGAGAGCGAGCAAGCAGGGTCACACACGCAAAAGAGCAAGTGAGTGAGCGGGGTCGCACACACGCAAGAGAGCGAGCGCGTCAGCAGGGTCGCACGCGCAAAAGAGCAAGCAAGCGAGCGGGGTCGCGCGCACGCAAGAGAGCGAGCACATGAGCAGGGTCGCACGCAAGAAGAGCGATTTGCGCACAAGGGGGGGGATTGTGCGCAGGGGGGGTGTCACTGGCGCACCCCAGCAGGAACAAGGAGAGCTGAGGGAGAGGGAGCGCTGAGAACAGCACAGTGAATGAGCCTGGAGAAGGGGGGGGAGCCAGGGAGGGATTGTCAAGCTGCTTTTTATTCTTCAGGCAATTCCCTTTTTCCCTCTGCAGGGTGCCGCCTAACCCCCAGTCCTCCACCTCCCCAGACAACAGGCTTTTCTGTAACCCGCACCATCTTCCAATCATCTTACTCATCCGTTTGTCCCAAAAACACAGGAAATGCCATCCTTCCTCCCCCTCCCCCTTCAGCAGAAGAAACATATGACAACATTTCTAAAAGGACTGTGTAAACACAACCCTTACAAGCATTTATGAAACCCAGTCTAAAAGGTACTTGAAGATGGCTTCTTCCCCTCTGTTGGTAAACAAAAGCGGTACTTACCCTGATTTGTGAAGCCTGAGCTCTGGGAGATGAAAAGCATCACATAAGAGCTGTATTACTTAAAACTGAAAGACCTAGGTAGAAGATGACTGCTCAAGCTGAGTTTTGGGTTGTACAGAGGCGTGAAATGAAGAGAATGGCATCCTAGAGGACTCTATTTATTTAATAAAAAAAATTGACAAAATAACACAATATATACAAAACAAAAAAAATTTTTTGAACAACTCTTGTATTTCAGTCTCCCCAGTTTAACGTTCTTAATCTTTCATCTCCATCTCCAACAAAATCTAAACCATTGGCCTTTCAGAGCTGCCCCAAGAGTTTTCATTCAATGTAGCATTTAGTACAGTGTTATGCCACAGGAGGCCCAAAAGCTAATGACAAAGTCAATTCTGTAGGACCACAGAGCTGAGAGTTCCTGCCCCAAAGACTAGGCAGTAAGACTACCCAACCCCTCCCTCAAAACAAGTGTGGTTACAGTCTCCTTTAACAGGAAGGGAACTGAGGTTTTATCTAGATAGGAAGTCTGCATTAGATTACCCATGCTGATCCCAGAACTTCAGATCTAAAATTGGTGCTTAATCTCCAGAGCACCTTTCTTCCTCAAATGATAAAACACATCAGCAAACACATCAGCACACTCTTTATGGAAGAAAGATGGGTCCAAGGAAACTCCTACTGTTGACAGTATCATTGTGCAGCCCCTAGGGTGGCCAGAAAATGGAAAAAAGTCTCATTGTTTTTTATTTTTTTAATAATTAATCTAAAACTGAAAGGAAGAATTGCCTTAAGTACCTTTCTCATTTTTAACTTAAGTAATTTAGATATTAGCTCCTCCTGCCCCCCACAAGATGTGACATCAAACAGAAAATCAGCTTGCAAATATGCACTGAATAGAAGAAAGCTGAGCACATTGCTTATAAAAGTTAAACTTACCACATTTGATTTAAAACAAACACCTGATTTTTTAGTAAGTACTTTTAAGTACTTCAAACCTTCAGCTGGGGCAAAAAAAACTCTCATTCTTCTCTGGATCCTTAACACAAGGTATAACAACAACAAATGTAAGACAATTTCACGTTTCTGATATTTTGGAGGGCTGCACAGAGAAGAGGTGGAATCGCCCTCCTTGGAGATGCTCAAAACCCGACTGGACACCCTCTTGGGCTGCCTGCTCTAGCTGACTCTGCTTGAGTGGGAGGGTGGGTTGGACCAGATGATTTCCAGAGGTACCTTCCAACAAGTCTAAAAATCAATATAAAGATTGCATCTATATACAAAAATCCAAAATTTAAGTTTTAAGCAGATCATGATATGGTGACGTTTTGCAATAGTTCTATTAACTCATCCCATTGGGTATCTTAGTGGGTATAGATGTCTCCTCAAGTCATCAAGTTATTACCAGTTTTACTTGATGTATTCAATCAAGAAAAATATCTGTCAGAATCTTTATTTTGTGACTAGAAAGTCCACTAGCCAACTAGAACAAAGATTCAGAGTCTACAGATAACTTTCTACCTTCTATTATCCAAACTGGTCAATTTACAAAGATGCACATACAGTCAGAAAGAATTTTTCTTTTAGGAAAGGACTGCCCTTATGGCAATCCACTCTGAACCTGACAGAACAGGCTGCAAAAACATCCTCACCAGCTCAGACTGGCTATACACTGCTCCTTCAGCCAGTGCTACATTTGCTTTAGAAAAGCTTTATGCTTTGCTACAATTCCATTCACTCCCAGTTCTCTGGTTATCGGCCACTGTGGGAAAACCCAGTGAATTTCACCAGCACCATTTTGGCACTCACATACATAGTCCATCATATAAAAATCTGTAACTCCCTTTCCCACAAATGAAATTTATCTGGCCTTACTTCTTAATTGACATTAAAAATTTAACACATTCATTCCCTCTTCTTGGAAGGCCAATCCAACAGGGATGTGTGCAGTAAGCACTTCAAAAGCTGGTAACTGATGAACAGTGTAGAATTACGCTTCAGGATACAGGAAATACGGTATGAAATAGAAGCAACATCCACAATAATCCAGTGAAATGGATTACAGTGAATGGTACAAAGTGCTTCAAACAATGGGAATGAAACTCCGTCATGGACAGATTCAGAACAAATGCAAGGTGAAAGCATACAAAAGAAAACGATACAACTGTTCTCATTATTTATTTAACATGTCTAACCATTTTAAGAATCCTATTAAATCCTGGGCCTTAACTTATAGCATTAACTCCACAGATTATGTTGAGCAGCATTACCCATCAAACTAAATTGAGTATCTCCCGCATTTTATTCAATAAAAGTGGAAACAGGTGTACACAGTTCATAACATTACTTGCATATTCTTTTATTTTATACCTTCTGTCTGAGATAACAGCCCCCTTTTCCAGGTCCTGCTCATATGGACATTGTTCAGTATCTCTGATGTCTGTCATTCCCCTCCACCTCCTATTTTGCTTTTAGTGGGGTGGGGGGCAGGGATTGTTTTTTGCTTTTACTACTTCTCCTTTCCAGATATATTTATGCACAGTGAAAATGACTAAAAAACTTTCCATTTATTTATTTATGGTGTGGTATCTTTAGTATTCCGTTATATAACTGCGGAGTGGGGGGGAAGAGGGGGTAGCCCCTTTATGGACAAATATTTCATGCTTGTCTCCCCCAAGACAGATAAATGTATGTTAACTAATTCAAGATAGCCAATTAACCTGGAATATTTAACACATTCTCTCCACGAGTTCCCGCAGACGTTGTTTTTATCCAATAAACAAACTTATGGAGAGCATAAACACTTGCACTCTGCAGCAAATATTCTGCCTCTCTCACATAAACAAGCTCCACTTCTCATGCCAACTTACAAACTTGCCACCTACTCAAAAAAGGAGAAAACTGAAAACTTAGCAACATCCAACACCGCTCAAACTTACGGTATGAGGACACACTTCAATATCATTATGAGAATTTGTACCGCATAATCAGTAAACATATACTATTTTAGAATTATGACTAAAACTAATCAAGACATTTTAATATACCTTGAATTCATACTAGACTACTCACTCAGCAATGGCTTTATATTTTCTTTGTGAAACAAACTAAAATTTTCTCTTTAAAAAAAAATCATGCTCAAAAATACTATTTTAGCTATGTTTATATATCCCTGTCTGCTAAGAGCAGCAGCAACTACAGATTTCAATTTGATTGTTCTATGACACAAACTACATAGAAAGACAAGCACTAATCCTGCTTTCAAAAGTCACATCTTTCCTTAAGGCTATTTTTCATGATCCTTCCATGCTTAACAAGTGTCTGCCCCTACTGCTCAGTCCTCACTAGAACCAAAAAAAAGAAAAAAAGAAATCTTGATGTTTTCACTACTAACCTTCAGGCTCAAAGAGCAGCACTGATACTGAGCAGCAAATTGAGATAACTGAGTCTGATGCTTGCTGTCTTGAAGAACTTCACTCCTACCTTACCAGAGTCAGTCTAACAGCTCTCAGTCCTCAGCAGGGATGGTCCCATTCCTTCCCTACTTCATCCCTGCCTCCTCCTTGGCTTCAGTCTCCCACTCTCACTGAGCAAACTCAGTGATTTTTTCTTGTCCTTGTTAGCTTTCTGATGGTTTAGCTACCGGACCAGCTCACCAATGATCAGTAAGGAACAGACCTGGCACAAGGATACAGGTAGAAATAGAAGCAGAGATAAGAGAGGAGCTCAGGGACCATCCCCCTAAACAGCAACAAAGCCTAATATTTGCAGCTTTTGGGAGGCACTGCTTTAATTTCTTACCATCTTACATTCCAAAGGTTTCTAGGTGGGTAAGAGTAAGAATTTATTTACTCAGCTATTTTAAATGTGAGTTTTTAAATTTACACATGTGAGTTTTTAAATCTAAATCTTTTTCAGGATGGTCCAGCAGGCAGCCCATCCCATCTCAACCCTTCAGCATGGAACAAGCCTATTGAAGAACCTTCATGAATCTCAAACCTTCATGAATCTCAAAATCTGAATGGCTTAGTATTCCCATGCACAGCACAAAGTTTAGAGCCACTGCCACAGCCACCTAGCCAGCAATGCCCTGGACAAAGAGAAACTCGGTACCTGGCCTCCGTTGCTGCAGACACTGGGACAGTCTGTCTGAAATCCTCAATCTCATCAGTGAAACTTTATATTTAAAACTGACAAGCAAGTAAATATGTTTTTTAAACCCTCCTATCATAAGCCACTCAAAAGTGAAATTCACTTAATCTTTATTATAGGTAGGTATGCTGGAAAGATTTCCTTCAGCTCTTCAAATGCAAGTGTAAACTACCTTCCCCTTCCCTGAACACAGTCAACCTATTTATACTAACACTAAAAAACAAAACCTCACAGAAATTCTTGCAAGGTTTATTTTAATCCTTTACCAGAAATATTGACCAAAAAGAAAGAAAGAATATCTGCATTCCAGTGAGGTGCATCAACTTCCCAGTAATTTTCCTACTCATTTCCTTTTTCCCACAACAAGTCAAAAATCAGGATCATCAGCTTGCTTTATCATTTATTTCCAACAGAATTCATACTACAGCAGATGGGTATATAAACAAAAAAGGACAGTAGTTCACAATATAAGAAACAGTTCTTTTGAAGCTTATGTATTTCTGTTTGTATAAACATCTGTTTGAAAACTGAAAAGAATAAACTTAAAGCATTTTGATAATCATAGCATGCAGACTGAAACAAGCATCTTCAAACAAAAGCAGCTCAGGCTTCTCTCAACTCTGTTAACAATATCAGCTGAAGTGGCAACTTAATAGTCATGATCTGATCTTCTCTGAGGATAGTTTTAAAAACCTGATAGAACCTACAATATAAATCATCTTAAACAAAACAGCATCCAGTTTAAAAATAGAAAAATCCCCCAAATTATTCTCAAGAAATTTGTGACAAAGTTCATATATACTTGAGCAGTAAACTCATAATAAAGTTACAAGTTACCCTAATAAAAACATTCACATTTAGCTAGAACAGTTTTTAACTTCACAAAAAAATACTACACTTAATTTATGAGTTTAGCACAAAACTAGCACTGCCTATGTGTATAACCAACGTAAGACAACTAACAAAACCCCAAACCAAGTAATATTAGACCCTCACCCCGCAATTCACTGAGCATAAACCAACTACTTCACTACAGTAACAGTAAACCAATAATAATAAAACAAGCACTCATATTTCAAACTGAAAGACCACTAAGAATAGATATTACAATGACATCTACTGGGAAATAAGCTACAGGAAAAGTGGATAGCATATACAGAATCCATAATTCAGAGTATATCACTACAAATTTGATAGAGCCACTTGCCAGTTGTACCTGGGAACCAGAAAATTAAAATTTCTCACTGAAATAGGCACAGCTCATTTACAAGGGCATATTATTTCATACACTTCAACAAAAACTGCCTACCTAACCAGTAAGAACCCTGAAAAGAGGAAATACACCTAAATTTAGTGTGCTACCATTACATGCTTCACCTACTGAGGTACAGTTTTGCTTCATAAAGTATGAGTAAGCACAATAACTAAAATTACAGTTAAAGGGATCCAGCAAATTTACAGAATGTAGATTACTAAGCAAGAAGTTAGTTTCAGTTGCACAATTAAGTGTCAAAACATAATATCTGAAAACAAAGTCTACTAAAAATGGTCCAGCAGTTTGGCATTTAGACTCCTCTGAAAGTTTGTTGCAAAACATGGTAGTCAACATAAATCTGTTTTCTTCTCCAAAAAATATTCTGCTGAACATAAGCAAGTGAAAAATCTTACTCTGCTAAGTACTTATTGGAGAAGGTCTTGTCTTAGATGGTGCACCACTGTGGTGCACCACTTCCTGCCTTAAAACCTACAGTACTAAGCCACAAAGATTAATGACTGCAAATTCAAATAAAATACAAGCAACGGTCTATAAATTTTAGACAGCTTATTCAGTGCAGGATGCAAAAGCTTGCTACCCAGAATTACAATTTTTGATCAATATTATTCAATAATTACAATCAGGAAATAATTTATAGAACGGAACTACTAGATACCACTTTTAACTACCATTTAATGTTACGAGACTTGCTTTCTTTCTAATAACAAATTGTGTATTTATAAATTTTATTTTCACATCTGTATAGTATTACCACCAGCAACTCCCATTACCACTGATAAAATGACTCATGCTTTTTCCACATGCACTTAACAGAGAATCAATCTCACTCTTCCTGAACCCCAATTTGAACTTGTGACACTATTAAATGCATTACATTAGCTCTCCTGGTGAAACACAGCACAGTTAATGCAAGGGGAAGTAGAGTGGCTGAGTGATAAATACTTCACCAACTTTACCAGCTACATTCTCTGACTTAAAAGAAAATAGACAAGATGGCCCTATACCTAGATTATCCTCACACAATTTACAAACCACAAGCTCCCTGTAAACCTTGAGCATAGAGCAGATACGCAGTAACAATTTGTGCAAGCTTTTAATATAGTTACAACTCAGACAGGCATGTCTTGCCACTGAAATACCATTCTGGAATTTTATCTTAGAGAATTCAAATGAAAGACATTTATTTCTAATTTTGTCATGAATATTAAAAGCATTTGGTATCACTTCAGAAGAAGAGTTTTTTTGCATATCCTGATAACACAATATGGAAGCTAGATAATGCTCCCCTTTAAGCAATAGCATTTGCCAACCTTCCTTTCAATTATCATGTTGTCACAGGTTAGACACTGGGTGATACAGTAAGCAAATGGGAAGGAAGAACAAAACAAGTAAAAGAACCCAGAAAATACCATTACTACTATTACTAGTTCCTTTATAGTAGCACCACAGTCCATCATCCAGTTACTTCCTTCACAAAAAAAACTTCCACCTTAAGGGAATGGAGAGAAAGGGGAACAGACTGTGAAATCACTTCTAAGCAATCTGCAGACTGAACAGGAGAGTGCATCAGAGGGAAGACACTGAAGAAAGTAATGAGACCTTCCCTTACTTAGCCTGCTACTGCAAATCTGCAGAAAGCATCACTCCTTTATATTAGACAAACTGTGACCACATAGATTAGTAATCATTAAGCTTAGTTTGCACAGCTTAAGCGTCGGGTTTCAGTGATAATAACAAACATAAGTAAATGTTAATGTAAACAGAGCGTACCGGAGTAATATTCCCTCAGGTATATTACTTCAGTTTTAAATCACATTTTTATAAAATCCTAACGTAACCTGGTGGGTGAGATATGCCTATGCATTAAAAAACAGGCTGAAAGCCTCACTCATTGCACTTATGAGTAAGATATTGTAAGCAGGTATACCCATATATCCATTATCACTGTTTTACGAGATTTCTAGTACTTTTTAAGAGTTTTGTCAGTATGATTCTGAACTTCTGGACCAACATTCCCTGGAGTTCATCAATACCCATTTTCACGTCTGCAGAACAAGCCTTCCATCAGCACTAAGCTTAACCACTGCTTCACCATAGCTGGATTATAAAAGAAACAAATTTAGGGAATAGAAAGGTTGAAAATCATGACAACAGCTTTCCCCTGTTACCCACATTTCTGATTATTAAGTAAATTTTAAAAATCAAGTTCGGTTGTCTTTCAGTTAAGGTGACCCACATTTCATTTTCATTAAAGAGAATGAAGATCTTTCTCAAACTTGTTTATAAACCAATTTACCAGCAGTTCCACATATACTTACATAAGGAAGCATATGATACAGGTCATTACAAGCAACCCAGCCGAATCTTCACATTAAAGTTACTAAACTATTTGTAAAGGACCACTAATTCTGTAATTTAAAAAAATCCATAGGTAGAAGCTTTCCTCTACAGTGGTCTGGGCTATTTAATTCCTTTATTTTATTTTATTTTTTTTTTAATGAAAGCTACATTTCTACCCTTTACAGTTGCAAAAAGCCTTCCATATGTTAATAGATGCTTTATTCTCTTGCCCAACCTATGGGAAGATGCTTCCAAAGCTACAGCTACTTGTTTTGCTAAGAAAATAAAGTAAAATTAATAGGTATGTGGGTAACAACTATGAAACAGATCAGTCTACGGACTGTAGTAAAATGACTGAGAATCAAGTAGTTTTCACCTTTATGCTTATTTAAACAAAGTTATCTGCAAGGGCTGAAAGCTGGTACTTCTAATACTCAGGAGGACAGAATATTCAAGAACAGGAATAAAGATCTACTTCCCATCCTTTCCCTCACAAATACCAGAAGGCTGGTTCTGCAAATAAAACTCAGCACAGCCATGGTAACCTGAAGACTATGAAAGTCAGGAAAATTGGAAGCTCACTCTTCTTTTCCAGTCACTAGAGTTGACAAGTAAAGCATCATGTTGAAAGACTAAGAAATACAGCGCCTGCTAGAAGAAGCTAGAGAGCACAGCAGACAGAAATCCCAGTGCTCCTTTTGAAAGCTGGACAGGACACGGAGGCTTGGCTTTTCACTCAATTCTGCATGCAAACTTTAGTGGCAGGACTTTTTTCTTTTTATTTTTTTCTCTTCCTCCCTCCCCCTTTTTTTAATCTGTTCCTGCTAGATACTTACTGGCTAAAAAGGCTCCATCTAGTAATTTTTTCTGACTCTTTTTCAAAAATGAGTTAATAGACGCAAGCATTCAGTTACTCTGGAAAGCTACATGCACTGCATGAAACAAAAAGCTGTTTTTTAAAAGAGTGATGATCATGAGAAAGAAATGAAAGATTATTCCAGAAGAGGCTTACACAGTACAAGCGCTAAGAAACTGCACAGGCAAAGATAATGCTGGAATTTACTTTAGTATAACAGCAACAAGATGTGCAAATAACATAATTAATTAGGGTGGGTTTATTTTTCAGATGATCAAAATTCAGACTTTTTCTTTAGGATACGCCTGATCAAAAATAGCGCAGGAATACGAAAATTATGTAAACATGGCACACTGACCAGTATAACTATTCTCTGGGCTTTATGAAAGACTCAGATAAGTCAATAATATATAACTGCAATTTTTTTTATATCAAGTATATCAGATAATCAAATTTTATAGAAATACTCTGTTGCACAGTTCAGACTGGGACTCAACTTGGTAACAGGCAACAGCATTAGAATGTAATGCTTTGAGCAGACAGTATAAAATTTAACCTCTGATTGACATTGTGTCAGCTCCAACAAAAACACCCTCCAAAATAAAAACATCCTCCTAAACAAAAACACACATTTTCCTCTTTTCTTAAAAAAAAAAAAAAAAGTATGACATAAAAGTAACTATGATTTCTCCAAGTTATTAGAAGAATAAAACCTTTCTGGTAAGGAAAGTTACTTGACTTTTGTAGCAATATAAGCAAATTAAAGTGAACAATTTATGCATTTATGTTTAAAAACTGAATTATTACTATTCTTATTTAAAATAAAATAATAGTCATATAAAAGTTATTAAAATAATTGCTGTACTATGCAAGTGGAGATCATACTTTACGTTTTTGTTCTATTAATTTATTTTCCTATTTAAGAGAGTAGTGCCTCTTTAAAAACACATCACCTCAGTATGTAATTTTTTGGCTGGAGGGCTGGGAGACTGACTTACCCAGTGAGAAAATTTAAAAAGAACAAGTCTTGTTCAAGAGCAACAAATGAAAAAAGCTTTTCTTGCCAAAACAGTAGCCCTTCTTACTTCATGTCTGCAATTCCATTTATTATACATTTGCTGTGTTTCCTACCCATTTACCATAAGATTTTAAGTTGATGCGCTCTGATGTACTACTGTATTGCAGATTCAAGGGAAAGATAACTTATTTAACATCCCCTTCTTGTTGCAGTAATCAAGCTCAATAAGTATCAATCACAATTTGGTTAATCAAACACTGCCAAGATTTCAAAGAATAGACTTTTCATTTCATACGAACGAGTGAAGTGAGCTGCAATCACAGTTCTACTACTATGAACTAGCAATTCCCACATGTTAAGAGATTACGTGCTTGATTATTTGAAGATGCTACAATACTGCTAAAGAGGAAACACAACACTCACCTTTGCACTGTATTTCAAATTCTCTATTCCACTGACCTATGCCGGCGCTGACATTTGTAGCAATTTCTGTACTTGAAAAATAAAACCACAAAAACCTCAAAGCACCAACTGGTATAGAAAAAGGCGGCAGCCTTTCTACTGACAATACAGGTCAATGTTACATGACTTCAATGCCCCAATCACTGTACTGCCTAGCGTTCAACAGATAAGTTCAGATCTCAGTCATGCTCTGAGCCTCCTCTAAGAGATCTCAAGAATATCCATAACAAAACCTCCTGTCAACAATGAAACACTAAAAGATTACAGTAGAATTAGTCCTGCTTCACTACTTGGCTTTGGGGGAGATTACTCTCCACACAGTTGCATGCAATGGCAAATCCGTCCACCTTCAGCATAAAAGGCAGGGCTACTTTTTTGGACATAATTTTGGAATAATAATTATTCTTAGAAACAAAACTAGCAATGTTGTTAATTATATTCATTTACCTTTTTCCACTTTTTAAGAGGAAAAAAAAGTCAGCTTTGGGTATGGAGCATATGCAGAAGTTTACACAGTTTTGGTAAGAGACACCAGGAACGTGGGGTAGTTTCCTCAACAGATTTGTTACAAGGACACTCGCATCTACTAAACCCAGAAGGCCTTCAACTTAGAACTCTTCTCTAGAATAATCCCACACTATGGTTTCTCAGTCAATACCAAAAGGCCCAAAGCCTATCTTCAGCTGACTGGGGACCTCCATTCTCCACTTGTTTAAACATTTTCATACTGCAATCCATACTGCACTTCACAGCCAACACTCACAACACAATTTTGTTCTTTCATTCTTGCCTCCCCCGAAAGCTCTCCATCGTCATGATGTTTGGATGAACTGATAACAGTCAGGGTCCTGCCGTGTGGTGGCCAGAATCCATCAGGCTTACCAGTAGTGTCTCATTCATCGTCACTCACCATCTGTCTGTATCCTTCTCCCATTATTTTAGACCATCCTTAGATTGTATGCTGTCTGGGGCAAGAACCATTTTTTTTTCCTTGCTCTGTATTTGCACAAAACAGCACAGCATTGTTCTCCTCTGTGGTTTCTATTAAAACCATATAAGTGGAGCTGTTGAATATGGATTTTATAATCCTCTGCTTATAGGAAGAACACTCAAGAAGGTCAAAGAAAGAACAAAAAAACAAACAAACTACATTCCCCTCTTCCTATCAGTTTCAGCCTTCCAAGACTCCTGTCTCTTTTTCCAGAAAAATTAGTTTCCTAGTTTTTAAAAAAGCATACATTTTAAAACATGTATGTCAGGTTACACAGTTAATAAAATATTTTAACATATTTTTCTTAAAAAAATGCAAGTGACATTAATTCAACATGTGGAATGTTACTAATTATATAATAAAGTACATATATGCAATTTCACCATAACTGACATATTTGCTAAGTGACCTAACACATGCAAAATCTTCTCTCTAAAAGAAGGTTGGTCATTCACCAACTCAAAAGAAGCAGTCTGAGCTTCCTTCAGTGACATTTTAACTATTTTCTTGTCGCTGCTTAAATAGTCTCTTCCATCTTCACTGATAAAATAATCTCACCACAGCTCTTATCCCTATTTGCCCTCTGGAAACACACAAGCACTTTCCACTTAGGGGACTGAAAGCAAAAATAAAACTGGAAACCTGTGCGCTTCTTTTAACCCTGACACCACAAATCCATGTCCCCCTTCTTTCTTTTCTACACATCCAGGCCATTCTTAGGAGCTACCCACCACTAATTTTGTCATTGCTGTTGGGTTTTGTTTGAGAGACTTTTTTTTTGGGGGGGGGGGGGGGGGAGGGACACTCTCTTAATTTGGCCCTGATATCACTGTCCAAGTAAACAGACTACATCTTACTTCTCTTCCTAGCAAAGAGTCCTAGCACCAACCCTGCTTCTCGGTGGTCACTGCAAAATCATACACTGCAGTAACAACTTCTGCTCAGACCCTTTGCCCCAATTCAGTATCACCCCTACTGTATGATGCTTCCATCCTGCACCCATCACTTTGCAGCTGCCCACCCGTTTGAATACCGCAGCCTTGCTTGTGAAGGGGAACATATAAACTGACAGGCAGATCCCAATTAAAAATTATGTCAGTGTGCTGTAGATCAACAAGCACAAATACTAAATCTGAAGGAGTCGAATACCTCCTCGGTTTATCACGTCATGTCACTGCTGTCACCAAAGGAGAGGGAAAGGAGGGAAGGGAACGAGAGAAAATCCGAAATAAATATTCAGCACACTCACAAAGTGGAAGGAATTTAATTTAGAAACCAATTAAATATTTAAGCGCCGTGTCACGCCAGGGTAGTTCATTCTGGAGGTGAACCCGCTTTCCTCCTCCCCAGGCGGCAGCAGCCGGGGCCCCCCGCCCGCCGCCCTCCCCGCGCCAGCATCGCCAAGGGGACGGAGGGGGAGCGGCGCGACCCCGCTCCCTCGCCGCGGCCGCCGGCCCCGGGAGCGGGCAGCTGAGGCAGCCCCCGACCGACGGCGGTTGGGGCGCCGCGGCCCCGCCAAGCGGCGGC
>NW_020447419.1:4416007-4449614 GCF_003343035.1 Apteryx rowi | reverse complement strand
CGCGGGGCGCGCCGGGCCACATCCG
The DNA here is from genome assembly GCF_003343035.1 of Apteryx rowi. Taxonomy (NCBI): domain Eukaryota; kingdom Metazoa; phylum Chordata; class Aves; order Apterygiformes; family Apterygidae; genus Apteryx; species Apteryx rowi. The sequence continues at coordinate 4,449,589 of NW_020447419.1, read as the reverse complement.
GGGCGCGCGAAGGGGCAGGGTGCGCCGGGAAACCCCTTCCCCCGCCGCGCCGCGAGGGGGGGAGGAGGAGGAGCTAGAGGCGAGGGCGCGAAGGGCCGCGGCGCCCGGGCGACCTTTGGGCCGCGGCGCGCGGCCTCGCCGGGAGCGAAGCGCTGAAGCCCGGCGGGCGGCAGAAGATGGGGCCTGGCTTTGACACCCCGCCCCGGTGGGCGCGGCGGGAGCTGCTCCCCGGGGTCGGCACCGCGTCCCTGTGCTGGTTCAGTCACGTACTTGGGCAATGTGGGGTTAATGAGGCAACTTACCTGCTTAAGGTCAGGGATATGCTGAACTGTACCGGACTGGAACTTCTTCCTCCCAAGTCTGTGGCTTCTGTTCCTTGGGGAAACTCGAAAATAGCGTTTGTTTCCAAATCACTTTTAATCTGTATTTTCATTTTATGAAGCCTTAGCTCTTTTTCCTTTTTTTTAAATCATTTTGCATTAATTTACTTAACAGCAATTTGCTAGCAGTGCTCTTCCAGAGCATAGGTCTAATTCCACATCCACTGATATCAATAGAAGCTTTGTTTTTGAATACAATGTGTGCTAGGGTCAGGCCCTTATGCTTTTAATGTAACTGGTGCTCAGTTCTTCTGATCAGCAGAGAAAGAACAAAATGTTTCTTTTGTGCAGATTCCACGTGAAAAGCAGCTATTGTACAGGGGCAAGAGGAAGGGTAAATTCTCAGCCGCCAAGTAGTCAGCTTTTCAACTTTAACAGAGAAAAGTGTATAATCAAAGGTCAGCTGAAACAGAAAGGAAAGACAGCCATGAGTTAGGAGGTCTGTTTGGTTAGTTCCTGGCTTTAACACTGACTTCCTTTATGTCCTAGGCAAGGCACTCAGTATCTCTAAAATTGCAGTGAAAATGCCCACCCTTAGAACAATGTTGAAGAGTTGAATTCTTTTATCAGCACCTAACAGCAACCTTTCTCCCATGTAAGAAATGATGAGCCCTCACAGCCTTCTCAAGGGGAGCTCATTTCCCTCTTGGAAATGAATTACAGCTGTGGTTACCCAGGTCGTGCTCCCAGGAGGCTCCACAGAGCTCCTGCTGCGGCTGTAGGGCAGCCCTGGGTTATATGACATCCCTCACGTGTTCTGACATGACAGCATGATGCTTTCCCAGCCTTCACGTTACAGAGACACCAGGTAGAGAAGATCCAGTGCTGCAGTCCTAGTGCACCAACCTAGTGCTGTGGCAAGGGTTAGTCTCATGCACTGAAAGCTAGATACAGGTAGGCACCAGGTGATTTCTAGAATTACACATAGATCCCAAACACTTGGTGGGGTCAGTCAACAAACATGCAGTCTTTGGGACAGCCCTTTTAAGCTTCTTGCCTTAAAAGAAAAATGAGATAGAAATTCCTGCTCTGCGGGATGTCTGCCTGGAGACATCTTCCTCTTAGCTTGCAAAGGTTCTCCCCTATGAAGGATGAGTCAGGCTCAATGTTCATTAACACAGCTTTAAAAATCCTCATGTGCAAAGCATTTTTCTCCCATTTTTTTCATGTGGGTTAAAATTTACAACTTCAGCTACTTGATTGTGTGTTTCAATTTTTCTCTAGGCAGTTGAGGTGCCAAGAGACATCCATATTTTGCAGCTGTAGTAGTCTAATTTCACAAAGAGATTTCAGGATCATAAAACACCCTGCTAGAGGCCCCCAGCCATGACATGCACCTGAGGAAGGGGGGTCATCGTCCAACAGCACACGTGCTCCACGCAGCTGCGCTGGTGTGGTGTCAGGCCTCCCGCCGCTCTCCGCAAGGGATTCTGGTGCTCACTGCCCTAAAACTACACAGACTGACGAACTGAGTGTTGAGCAGCCTCATTCTTGGTACCCTCTACCCAGAAGGTTTAAAAAACATGAGTTCCACCTCCAAAAAAATGTTGATTTTGTTCTAATTAAAGAGTAAATCCTGGTTGTCAGTCCCTCTAGTGATTGTTACGTGCCTTTTGAGAGAGCTGAGTGGAGCCTTTGCTGCAGAGGCTCTGGGGGAGAAAAGTCAACCAAGATCAACTGGCAAGGTGCTGCTGCAGCGTGTGGAGCTCCAAGCCTTGTCCCACGCCTCCGAGAGTCTGCCACTGCCAGGCCTCAGCCTCCCCTTGGGCCTCCCGCCGACGAATAACACTTTCACGCCGAGGTACTGGGCCTCGTGCTCCCTCCCCACACCCGCTTCAGCTTGGACTCCCGAGTCGCACCTGGCCCTGCTGCGGCTCTGGCAGTTACTCGCGCCCTGTTCCCAGGACGCTGCATTTGTGCCAGGCTGGAAGCACGCTGAGGCTTTCATTCCCTCGTCGTTCATTTACTTCTCAGGTGTCAAGTCAAGCTGTCATTTGGCAACTCCCCACAGTTGTAAACCTGCATGATCCTTCTCTTGGCAAAAGGAGAAAGCTGTCAAGATGTTAAGGGGAAGATTTTCCAAAGACGCTGTTATGAGTTTTAACTCGAAGCAGTAGCACCAGGTTGTGGGGAGGGGGAACTGTTAGTTGTGTCATCCTCTCTCTGCGCTTTTGGGTGTCGTCAGGGCCTGCACTCGGTGGAAACCTGCGAGGGCCCATCTGCTCTCTGCTCCACGCTCTGCGTCAGCAGGCGTTTTCACAGGGAGCTCCCATCCATGGGCCAGGCGCCTCTTGACTTCTCAGCGGCCCTGCCAGTGATTTTTAGGGTATAATGAAAAGGATTATTTGAGATATGTGCACACACCCCTGTTCACTGGAGAAGCTGGTCTAACCTGCCTGCATAATTAGGTGCTTGCTATCACAGCATGTTCACTTTTTTAGCAGAGTTGTCTTTTATTGATTTAAATTTATATATGAAGAGCCCTGCTGTCAAAACAATGGCCATCCTATAATCCTCTCTACACATACAAAAAATAATTAGAAATAGTGTTTAAATTAGACCAATTGAATCCAACTACCACTTTCCTAAATTTACATGAGTTCCCATCTGTCAAGTGAAGTGATGTGCTAAAGTAATTTTAAGCTTTTAACTCCCCCAGCCTTAGCTGCAGGACTGCACACTTTAACTTTTCCAAGTTTTTTTCCTTTTAATGCTTTTGTGAAACATTTTCCTCCTTAGCACAATAGCCTTAAGGCTGGGAAGCAACTGTATTTCCTCCTAAACATACTGTGCAAACAATCACCATATGATAGAAAGGTAAACACCTAGCAGGACACTCCCAGCTGGGGGTGGAGATCGAAAGCACAGGGAGACCAGCATTCTGCTGAGTTCCCTCACACACCTTATGTTTTACCTCTGCCAGTCACCCAGCGGAGTCCCTTGCTCACAAAAACTTGCAGAGACAAGCAAATTACTTGGTCATGTGCAATCTCGCAGCTGGGCACCTTGTGGGTGCCCCACAGTTTGAATAACCAATTTTTAATTAGAGAAAAATAACGGAGCAGCTCAAAGGCCATCGTCCATTTTTGGCACCACAGTGAGACATCACAATGAACTCATGCATTTACAAGCCTTTTCCATTTTCTTTCCTATATGAAAACCTGAACGGCACGGTCACGACACCTCGGTATGTGAGTTAACATCCCATTTAGACAGAGGACCAGGTCAGATCTCTGACAGATACTGCTGCAGGTTTTCTGTACTCTTGTGTAAATAGCTCTGCTCTAGTTTTAAGAGGTTCACATTTCTGAGACTTTTCCCCTTAACAAAAAACTTCTCACATTTTGTAAAAGGTAGAAAAAACCGCTGAAAATCCCTGTGTTTGCTGCATCACGTGGAACTTAGCAGATTTACAGCTGGACAAAGGACAAAGAACAGCTGGACTCTGACACTGAACATATGGTCACGCCACTGACCAGACGCATAGGCCCAGGCCTCCTACTCAGCCAGCAGGAAAGGTTTACAGGGGACATGGGGGAGGGAGGAGAAATCAGGGGATTGAAGAAAATAGTCTGTAGCTTATATACCTCCGTTCCCCCAACAAAAACATTGCTGTGCCATCCTGCCCGCTTCAGATAACGCCTGGATCTGCCTCTGGCTGGATGGCAGGTCTTTGCTGGTCTAATAATCCAAAGCACTGGAAACTAATAGCAGAGTGCAATACATTTAACTGCCAAGGTTATTCCCGAATGTCAGGGGTGCCCTCAAGGCACGGCACAAAATGCATCTCACATACATCCAATGCTTGCAACAAACGGTGTCAGGCTCCTGAGGTGTCTTAAACTCTCAGCCACCAGTCTTCAGTGTAAAACACAGACTGAACCCCCCACACCCTGCAGCCGCACAGTCACCTGCTTCCTTGGGCATTCAGCAGTTTGCTGGGCACTGGAGACTGCAACCACCGATAACCTTCCTGCTCATGAGAAACTGCTGCTGGGTAAACTGCATCCTGCACAAACGGTAGGAGAAGTCACTCATGGCGTGGTTTACATCTCATGGAAGTATTTGCCGTAACTATTCAGGGGCTATTTCAGAAACTCCACAGACAGAGGCAGCACACGGCTGACATCTGATACCCCACAGCACCTCCACAGAGGGATGGGACGTGTTGCAGAGATTCAGCCCTTCTGTTCTAGGACATGTCTCATTCGAAATATCAAGCTTTTTTCTAGGAGCTCAAGTTTTCTCTTGAACCTGATTTCAAAGTAGCACTGTGTGAGGACACAGCCAGTACAAGGGGAGAAACTCTCCAAGAGAGGAAGAGGTCAAGCTAAAGAAGAAAAATAATGATCTCTTTCTAACATTTGGGACTTTAAAAGAAAACAGACAACAACTGGTCTCAAAGAGGAGAAGCCAGCACAAAGCACAGTTGCTCATCAGTTTCCCTTCAAAGGTTTAAACAACAAAACACTCCGGGGGGGAAGAAAAAAGAAAGCAAAAAGAACAGCTCTAATTTGTTTTCCTTTCCTGCCAGTATTCCCTTTCCAATGTGCCAGCCTCAACCAACTGCCAGTCCTTTCCCACCCTGTCCTGACCCTTGTGGCATCCCTCAAATAAGGTCTAATTTGGCTGCTGAAGAGACAGACCCTAAAGGGAAGATCGTGGAGTTAATGCTCCACTGTGCTGCAGAAGAAAATTCATCCTCTCTCAACTCTTGATTCAGGTTCCCTGCAGACTCTAACAGATGTGACTGGCCTAGTTATACTTTGTTCACATTTGCAAGTTTTCTTTGCAGCTACAAGGGTTAAAACCATTCTCCAGGGTTTCTGTTTCTTCCTGTTTTTGATGATAGTTCAGATTTTGAGGTACTCACATGACTCCAGGAACTTGGCCCTTGGAACTTTTTTAATTCTGCCCTGTTTGTAATCGTGCTTTAACCACATGATCCACTTTAAAAAGTAAGTTTTAGGTCCTTGCACATTCTAAGGAGCCACCAAACAAATGTGTTGTTCCTGGAATTAGCATAACTCCCTAGCATGGAAAGGGTAATAAATCAATAAATGTATGAAGTCATCGTTTCTGCTTCCATCACACATCTGGTCAAGTAATCCCCTTTCACTAGGCTGCAAAGGCAGCTCCTCTTTGCACAGCTTCTGTTCCCTGTCGCAGTTTGCAGCTCGCTCACTCTCCTTCTCCTGACTGCTCTGTCCTCCAGTTTGGCTAACACTTAGGAGCACTTCAGCCCTTTCTCTCACCCACAGCTATTTTTGACTGTAATGGTAACAGCAGAAATTTCAGTGATGCAGTTCTGACTAACAGGAGATGGAGACTGATGTCTCCCCATCAGTCGCAGCAGCTTCACCCACCTCAGTATGAAACTGGTTTGACAGAATATTTATGTGCAGAAGGCAGGCAGGCCTCCCTGCCTTGGCTCCTCTGAAAGGCAGCTTAAAGGACACATTTATTTCAAAGGCAGAGACATCTCTGAATCATGTGAGCATTTAGCAGGAAAGTTCCAGCCTCAGCTCTGACACCCGTCCTGCTGCGAACTAGTCAAAGTTACAGCCTCTGCGCCCTGATTTTCTCCCTCTGAAGAAAAGCAAGAACGACGCTTGCCCAGGCTGCCGAAGAACAGTGATGTGATAGGTGGCCATGGCCAGGGCCAGGCAGAAGACCAGGATCCGTAAGTGGTTCCTGTTGTCTGAGTAGAAAGTCTATCAGTCCACACTGAAGGCCCATGAGAGACTGTTAGGACTGGGGCAGGGTTGATCCTGATCTGGCGTGAGCTATGCACCAACATGAAGGTGTTTCTGTGTAATCACACCAGTGTAGCTGGCCAGCTCGTTTTAAGCAGCTTCTAGATTGCGTGCGACACACACACACACACTCAAAGGGTGAGGCTGAAGATGCTTATTTCAAGTAACATTTCTAAACAACCGTGTGTACAGCAGAGGACTGAATGGTTGCAGTGACCAGTGATAATAACTGAGAGGAGTTCACAGAAATAGTCCACTAAGGGCTTGAACACACATGCCGCTGTCTTGAAAATCTGAAAGTGGCAAGCCACAGGGGTGAGGGCTACTGTCAAACCCTGCTCTACGACACCAGAAAACACTCAGTCACCTTCTGGGCTCTCCGAAATGCAGAGCTACATGGAAAAGACTTGCAAGTAGAATTTGTTCTTGTCACTGTATTTTGATTCTAACGTCTAATCTGCCAGCTTCCCTCCTTCATGAAGACTGTTTATAAATATATCAGCGAGGGATGCAACTCATTATGCTCTTAGGAAGAATCTCTGGTTTAGATTTCTGTTTTTCTAGAACCTAGATTTTGTGCTTTTAAATGATGTGTCATGCAGGGTGCATGCATTCCCACAGGACAGAGCTGTAGCAGAAAAGCCAGCATTTCAAATCTGAGTCGTTTTGAACACAAAGGGCCAAATTCCTCCCCCGTGTCACTGGCAGAGCCAAAGGCAGAGGGTGACCCAGTTCTGCATTCTGCACTTGAATCCCCCACTAAAGGCTATGGGCATGAAATCCTGGCCTCGCTGCTATCTCTGAGTGTCCTTTCACCGATTTGGTGGGGCCTGTGCTGCTAATTAGCAATTTGGGGTAGGTAAAAAATGCAGGAGCAGGAGATACTTCCTCTCTCCCACAAACTTGCTCTGGTGGGTAGACACAGTGCAAACAGCAGTCACACATGAAATACTCAGATTATTCCAACGCTGGCCTTAACACCTGCACTCCACCAAAAAAAAACAAACCTCAGTTATGAACTACTTCTTCCCACCTAACCATTTCTTCTCAGTACGAGCAACCCTAACACTGTTCACATAGTTTTTGTAGTTCTATTTAGTTTAGGGTTTGTTGTTGTTTTGTTTTTAATATCATACTTGATATTAAAAAAGGAGCATTTTTACATATATGTGCTGGCCTAAAAGCATTTTACTTGAGTCACTCTTAAGACAGCCTCTCCTTCCACCACCTCATCTTGGTACAGGAGGTCAGATTTGACTTTTTTCTTTTTTCCTCCTTGAAGAGAAGAGTAAAAACAGAAATGTCTCTGTGGGCCTGTAGTGTTACCAGTGGGTACCTGGTCACCCCATAAAACTAGTGTAGCAGTCTAGCTACGCAAAATTGTTTCCCCGTCTCTCCTCTCAGAGTACTTACAGTGCCGGTCCTGCCTTGGTGTGCTCTGCAAACTCCTTGCAGATCAGCAGAAAATTGGCCTTAGCAGTTAAAGCATTGACCTGATTCTCAGGTAATCTAGGGTCACTCCACAGCTCTGGCACAGATTTCTTGTATGAGATAAGTTGCTTCTCTCTTTCCCTATATATCAGCAGACCTCTCAACTCATGTGCGTGAAATCCTGTATCTTGGGACCTGTGATGAAAGCAGGAATCTGGTCATGAGACAGATCTACCACCTCAGATATGATGTAAGAGCCTACTGTATGAGGCATATTCAAGAAAATTGTGCACACATCCTCTCCCTAGCTTAAAGCCAGATCAGGCTAGCCTGCTGCACCTGGGACATGGGCTCCTGGCAGGCAGAGATGCAGGAGAGGGTGGAGCCCTGGAATATATGCCAGGACCCAGAAGACTGACTATCATGTATCGACACCTAGGGCTTGATCTGTCTCACACAGGGCTAAGGAATTTTTCCCATTTTTGTCTTTTTAGGACTGGGCTTTCCAAAGAGCACAATAGAGTGAAGTGTTCATACCACTGAATTTAAATGGGGCAGGGCATCTGACCCACTTTGGAGATGCCAACCTTAGCTAACAAGTTTCTAGTGGGTTTGGGGCTCATCTGGGTGTGCAGTTGGGGGGTACAGCAGCTTGTGACATTGGTTTTAGGAGCCCCTATTGCTCCTGCTTCCCCAGCTAGGGAATGGGATTGCTGTGGGAGACAACCCCAGCATAGGGCCAGAGGTGAACGGCTTGAGGCTGTAGGTTGGTGGCCCTTCACCTAACCCAGTCTGGGGTTGTGCCATTACCGAAGGATAAATAAAGCTGAGCTCTGCTGTTCAAAGTAATCATACAAGTCTGCGCAGCTCCTTCTCACACAGAGATTTATTTGAATCAGGAACACCGAGGCAGCCTCATTCCTTGCTCTGTTTGCTCAATACCCGTGGAGCCCAGCTCCGCATTAGTTCCCCTCCTTCCCTCTCTGCACTTCTCTGCAGAGTATATTCTCTAAATATAATCTGACAGCTTACTTACTTAGGTCCACAGCCTCAACACCCAGGCCCTGCTTCTCTGTGCCAGAAGCTCTGTTTTACAAGTCAAGCCTCGGTCTCCCTCGCAGCTCCTCCTGCACGAGGAATGAGCACCCGGTCACGTCCCCTCCCTCCTCGCACCCGTCACCGGTGTCAGAAGGGACTGCACCACAGTTTGCAGTAGCACATCCCTCAAACATCTGGCAGCCTCAGAGCCACGCGACCACGAGTTAACTGTTTCGGTTGCTTTGCTAATGCCTACCAGCCCTCGGCTCCGGTGAGTTTGTCTGCTTCCGCTAGTTCTAGTGTTGGCTGAATTGTAATTCCCTTTGAAGCCTCATACATGTCCAATTTCATTACCGAAGCTGCCTCTCACCTCAAAGTGGTGGTTTACTACTCTTCAATAACTTCCTGGCTCACCAGCTTTGAAAAGTGCCATATTTCTCCAACGTGCACTCGCTAAAACGTCCCCTTGAAATCTGCCTTGCAGTTGTATTACCTGGCCTATAGCACACCGAATCTCAAGGGCCTATTATTTATTCTGGAATAATCTGCTTCTCGTCAGTACCTGTAACATCTCAAACAAAAGAGCTCATTTAGGCCAGCTGCTAGCTGTGCTCCTTGATTCAGGAATCCAGAGCTCATTAGAGTATTGAGGATTGTTTAAGTGTATACATAACTAGGATAAAGACATTATTTTGGGGCACAGACTGGCTATCATCTCTAATATGTAGGAAGGGGAGGAGAGGAGCAAGCACATACAGCTGCTGTACTTCTGTTCTTCTACTGCCAACCTGATTTTTCAAGCTGTTTTTATACAAAGAAAAGAACAGAATGGAGAAATCTTTATCTTAAAAAATGGCTGGAAGCTCTATGAATTTAGCAGCACTTAGGATAAAATACCCGCAGTAGCCTTCCCCCTCCCCTGCCTCCTCAGGAACCAGCAGTATTTCTCACTGCTTTCCATTAACTACTTTTATTATCTGAAAGTCTGCCCACATGAGTAATTGAGTGAGTCACATCAGCAAAAGACTTGGTGGAGCTTTATGAGGAGGCTGCAGTGTAAATTTTTTCTTAAATCACAGTTTAATTTACAGAATGAGGATTTTTAGCTGTGATGACAATTTCAAGACCTGTGCAGTAGTGGGAGAAAGAAACACAGAGGTGATAAGGAATTCCAGTTCTTACGGGTAATTGAGAAAATGTGATTACCACACCGGCACAGTACGGCTATAAAATATATAAAGGCTACTGCAGGATGTAGGTTTGCAGAATTTTTATCTCTACTATTTAAAAGTCACCATCAAGGTGCTTCAAGCACAAAAGAGGTTCACTATGACCTATGATATAAATAGCAGCAGGCCCTACACGGTTATCTCTGCTGGGATATGAAACCGGAGGCCTGATCCAGCAACCCCCCCTACATCACTTCCTTTTTCTTTGCATTACAGCAATACTAGATTTGCAAAGACAGCTAGGCACTTAAATAGTCAAGTACATGTTCAATGGGATATTCAAAGTCTAAATACCTAACAGCTTCAAAAATTTGGTTTTAAATGCCTACAAGCCACAACTAAGATTTAAGTGCCACTGTGCTAGGCTATTATCTGAATAGCCAGTGGCATTCATTGCAATCACACAGCATAAATGATAGTCATGGTCTTGCAAAGGTTTCCAGGCCCAGGCCCACACTTGAAGTTAATTTGGAGCAGTCTGTTAACAAGCAGTGAATTTGCTCCTTTCTTTTACAAGAGCGATAACATCAAATGAAGGCGCAGGCTCCTGCAAATTTAATGTGAACTCTGCATGGTGGAAGGACTAAGTGCTTCGAACATCCTCTGTGCTCCCAAATACCTTACTCACCCATGAATGTGGGGCAGCTGCCTCCATTGGTCCCGCTCCGGCTGATTTTCCATGATATGCAATGGTGTGTTCTTGCAGACATCTCTGTCAGCTCCCATTAACTCGCACAGCTCGTTCTTCTCCTCCCAAGGCCACTTTCCCCCGTTCAGGCTCCTGGGAGAGCCTGCAGAAGCAGGACGGCCACCTCACACAGCCAGGAGACGCTCACAAGCAAACCTGCTGCACAGGGGGCAACCTCCCCTCCCCACACGCGAGACGGTGGCAGGTGGGAGCCAGGCTGCCAGGAGGCAGGAATTTTGACCTGGAAACGCTGTTTGGGGAAGCTTAGAGCTACGCAGGAATGCCAGTGCATGTTGCAATGCAGCAGCAGGTCTTTTCCGCCTGCGCAGCAGCAAGCCGGTTCCTGCGGGGCAGTGCCCACGGCACTGTGAACCCCGTCATCGTGCCGGGCCGACTGACAAGCACCCAAGGACGGAGGCAGAGGGAGCTCATGACATACTGGGTACCAAAGCCTGCGGAGCAGGAATTGAAATTGCTGCATTTCTGTTATTAGACAAGCCGGAGCGCCTGCATCTCCCAGGGTTCAGCTGTAAGGCAAATGCATGGAGGGAGAGCATCAGCGTGCAGCACAAAATAGCTCAATGGTCTTAAAGGGTAGGGTGGAATAAACATGATAATGTCATCAGTAATTCACAGCTAATGAACCCCACATGAGTAAGGCAGTTGCTTTTCAGCCCAAGGAACCACAAAGCCAGAGTATGTATTTTCATGTTAGTGATGATGTGAGGGCCTGAATATTAGTCCCTCACTTAAAAATAACACATCTGACAACAGCAAATCCCTACAGAGTATCCAACAGTGACATGAAAAATTTGGCTTTTTTTCCAAACTGCTGGTAGGCTTTATCAATGAAGATATAGGGAAGATGACAAGGGGAATAAAGTAGCCTTAGCTCAATTTGGGCCTTGCTTATTCTGTATCAGGGTCTCAGCCAATATGAAACGCTGCTACCAGGTGCCAGTTTCCACTGTCTAACAATATGATCTTTGCAGACACCCTCATTTGCTTCGCTTCCTTCATCTCAAAAGATAAATGGCCAAATATGACTTACTGCTTTCCTCTTACTGTTCCAGTAGATTTTTGTTCCATTCCTGGATTCATGGCCTGGGGCAATTTGGTCAGGGCAACAGCTTTCCTGTGTGAAATGGCACCTTCTTTTTATAGATGACTGCTCTTTCCCCGCCAGCCTCCCCTTCCCAAGAGCTCTCAGCACCAAGTACTTGTAGGAATTCAGCCTATTGCTGAAACGCTGCCCCTGCGCCAGCGGTACACAGCACTGCAGGAGCATCTGGTTCGGTCAGTTAAATTGAAGACTGAATCCAGCTAATGGCTGTGCCCAGCAAGCCCTGGCTTTTTAGAGAGGATACCCCAGGCCTTCTGCTATAAAGCTGTAAGAGGGAAGATGATCACTTTACCTTTGCTGCAGTGTCTGAGTCATTTCTGAGTTGGAAGTGGCTGTTAAAAAAAATTTTAAAAGGCCTTTTTTGGTGAGACTCGAAAGTTGGCAGCCAAGCAGGCATGGCGCTGGATGTCTCGGTGCCAGGCTTGTGACAGAGCTGACCTGCCTGGCTCCAGCGGGGGGGTGGGAGCAGAGCATGCCAGCGCCTGCATGCCAGCGAGGAGCCCAGCGCTGAGGGCGCTTGGGCACAGAAGCTTCAGAGATTGGGAGGCAGCCCCAGCACTGATATAAAGAGCAAATGTATAAAGAGCACTGTATAAAGAGCAAATGTTTCCTGCTTAATAGTGTCACTGGAGGATCACTTGCCCAGCTGCAGCAGTGTTTCCCTGTAGATGCTGGGGTGACAAAACACTTCCCAGGGCCACATTTTACCTGGCTCCTCTGCCCTTTCTTTTCACTTTGAATCCTGCATCTTTTTCTCTCTGTCCACAGCCAAAGGCCTCAGTTACCTTATCACCACTCCTATCACTCAGACATCTGACTATCAACTATAATTAAGTTTGTGCTCTGACTTACACTGGATTTAGCCTGGAATGCTGCAAGATTTGTCCTTGCGACTCTTCAGTGGCCTAGCTGATCTAGTTAAATGACTTTTCCCATTAAAGAGATGATCAATGCTTGTGCTAGAGATGTTGGTGCAGATACAGAACTGACTGGCACTTCTTGCCTCTTCAAAACAAAGCTTTTCCTTGCAGGAATGTTAATATCAGAGTAATCGCACTTACTTCATATATCTTGGGTTCTGGCTCCTCTGTAAAAGAAAAAGGAATGACCTGAAAAGTAGGGGAAAAGATTTTTCCACTCCAGCCCTCCCCCAAATCTTTTTGTGGGAAACACAACTGTGTTTTGAATGCTAAATTCACAGATTTAAAAATACTTATCTTCTAGCAATGTTGCCTTGGCAACATTATCTCCTCTCCTTCCCCACCCTCCATATGTGAGGAACATTTTCTTCATCTTTTTTTTTTTTTCTGCATGTGGTAGTTCCTCTTCCCCGTCTGCTACCGCCAAAAACCTGGCATTGAATCCTAAGAGATGTCAAACAGGCCTCTTGTTTAGTTGAAGAGTGATTGCTAAAAACCAGTCCTGAGCTCGACTAGAGAAAGATGCCAATATGGGTGCATACACTCAGGCTACGGAGAAACATGCCTGGAATATTTCCCAGCAATTCCTGCTTTGGACAAGTGGAAAGAAACAGTAAGAGCTGCCATGATAATTGTAACAGTTCTGCTTCCTGGTGGCATAATTCACTAGTGATGAAGATTTGCCTTCTCATTAGAAGCTTTTTTTCCCCTCCCAGTCACTCTTGATAAAAGGGATGGAGAAGTGGGTGAAGTCCTGCGTGCCCAAGTGCTTTCATGCATATATTATTCTACCTCATTCCTTTTGCCCCAAAGCTACAAGAGGATCCCAGTAAGAAAGGAAGCCGGTAAACTGTAGATTTCAACCTGCTGATCAGGATGTAGCTACATCCAAGGGTTCCTGCCAGGGAATCCTTTTTTGTAGCAATAACAGAAGCCTTGGGAAGGCCAGCCATGCCCAACTGACAGGTGAGACTGTACAGATATCTCCTACTGCCAGTATAAGAACATGTGCACAGTACCTCAGAAAGAAGAGAGGCAATTCTAGTTAACTGTGGCATTACCAAAATGTTTATGAACAAAACATGCCCGTGAGATAGATATGTTGTTTCCCCAGTTTGTACTGCCAGCAGCCCCAGGTTCATACGATAACTGCACAGCTAAGAAGGAGCTGGCAGAAGAGCTGCCCACTCTGCCCAAAAACAACCACTTTATTTTGCAGCCAGCAGGCCAGAACTTGCCCTGACCACCCTTTCCATTTCAGGATGGAAAGTAAAACATACAGTCCTCAGCCCTGAGCTGCATGCTACAACCATCACCAGCAACTTGATGATCTGCTGGGAACAGGAGATATTGCCACTTTGCAGTAATGGCTCTTTATGCAGTCCAGGTTTATTAAGACCTAGAGGTAATGCCATTCATGGCTATTTCGGAGGTAGGGGAAGGCTAGCTGCAACCAGCTGGCTGCTCTGCCCAAAGTTTTGTCAACAACTGTCTCAGAAAACCACCACTGCAAGGGGCAAAAGCATAAGGCTTTGTTGGCCAGAAACAGCCGCGATAATCAATTAGCAATGGCCCGACTGCTCCCAGCACCTGTGCTGGCTGCCTGCTTCTGACAGCAGCAGGTTGCATAGGCACAGAGATATATTTAGCCTCTCACCTTCCATTACAGCTCACGGTCCTCTGCAAAAGCTCATTCTACAGCAAAAATCCAGGGAATGAAATGACAGCTTTTCTGTAGGCTTTTTAAAAGAATCCTGTGGCATTTCTGAAGCAGCTTTCTGCTGTAGAACAGGAATCTGAAGCATAAAAAGCAACAACTTTTTATGTTATAGAAACAACCTCCTCCTCTTGGCTTTGTTTCCAGACTAAGGTATTTTTCCACAGGTTGCAGTGCTGTCTCCATCTCCACTTTACGGCCAGAAGGATCTCTGGGCCTTAGAAGTGTCCTTAGTGAACGGTCTATGAGCAGCACGACTAACAAATCCCCTTTCTCTACTGACCAGACTTCTGAGATTGGTTAATCTGTTGCCCGCTATGGTGCAGGCTCTGCCTCAGGCTTTTTTACAGGCTGGCATCTAACAGTGCATTGGCTTTGGCTGCAGTCTTGTGACACCTCTAATACAAACTCTTTCCTATGCCCAGTCATCTTTTTTCCATAAAATTTGTAAGAACCTAACATTTGAGATTTCAATTTGACATTTCAAGTCCCTGTCCCTGTCAAATGCAACTGAACAGACCCCAAAGGCTCAGAAGTTATTTCCTGTGAGAAGAGGAGAAAGGGCAAATGGAAAGACATAAAGGAGGAGGGGGACACATCGTATACACACGAGCCCTCCTTAGGGCCAAAGAATCAGCTAACACTGCACACAGGACAGGGGGAGAGTGGAGAAATGAGACAAAACTTGTATTTCAAGCTTCCAGTAGAAATATATTAAGACTTCATGAGAAAGCTCTGAACCCTGGGCATTCCCATACAAAAAAGGAGTTTTGCTGCATAAGGAAGGGAGCTACAGCTGGGCTGAAGTGTTGCATTGAATCTTGAAACTTACTGTTTTTGAAATGACCAATACAAAAAGAGGGAAGCATGGGAGCTTACGGATCTTGGCAAGCAATGTGGCCATGACCTCAGTGCTGCTCCAAGCAGTCCATAACAAATGTTTGAGAGATCCTTCCTCCCTGGGCATTTATATCCCTATATACCCCTCATTTCTTTCAGTGCTCAACACATTTCCTTAACTGATGAACTAGGGTCTTTTTAAGACAGCAGTTTTGAGCAAACAAAAACTAATCATTGGCTTTCCCCAGTACTCTGGGCCATGTTCTTCTCTCGTATCAGTCATGGACTCCTGGAGCATAGGTTTGGCTATTGGCCTGGACTACGAGTGCAGTCTCATGGGATGTGATACCTGTGCAGACTGACAGAGAGTTCGTAACAAATCACATGGAATTACTCCCATTTTTTATTCCTGTAGTTGGTAAATAACTGCTGCAAGGCAGTTCACAGGTGCAGCTCAAACAAGGCAGAGAAACAGTGTAACAGAAGTCTGGACAACTACTTTTGAAAAGGCTTCCTGGTGTCTGAAGCTTCATTCCTACCATGTGGCTACAAGAAAACAGATCTTAGTCACTCCATTATATGACAAAGTCAGCTATTCCTAGTCTGGTTCTTAGCAGGGATAGTGCTATTCTATCATTTTTTCCTCAGAAGGCAGTAACTCAGCTTCCATTTTGCCTCCTCTGCAAAGGATGCTTTAAAGTAAAATCCTTTACCACACTGATTTCTCCAGAAGGTTTAGGAAACATCTGCAACCTTCAAGAAAAATAGGCGTTTTGCATAAGCAGTGAAGCAAAGCTTAACATGAATTGCCATCTGGGGACATGACCAACCTTCAGTTAAATGGAGGTCAGAATAGCAGGTGCTTTCTTGCAGTTCATTATAAAAATCAATGCAAGAGAGAGGCAGCAAGCTAAACTGTGCAACCCTCCTTTTCTGCCCAGCAGACAAAAAAAAGAAGAGCATCTCTGTGCTACCTCTCTCCCAACAGGCACCGCACTGTGGGGCTCCGAATCTCCAAAGCTCCATCAAAAGCAGAACTGACATATTAAACCCAAGAGCAAAAGTTTCCTTGTCTGGTGCCCACAGAGGCTGGCATCAGATGTTAACCCCAGAAGAGCTGGCAGCTGCCACCACACAGCTTTTGGGTGGGAAGGGGGTGAGGAAATGGGGCTAACAGAGGAGCCAGGCTATGAGGAAAAGACTCATCAAGATCAGGTGAAAGACGATCCTGTGTAACAGAAAAGAAGAGGAACACAACTGAGAAGGAGGTAGGGTGGCAAGGGTACTGAGAAAAAGGGGCGAGAGGTTCCTGCCTCACAAGCCATTCAGGGGGCTCTGAAAAATCTTTCAGGAGCTGGCCTATTCCAGCCAAGCGAGAGTGAAAGAAGCAGGGAAGAGCACGTGAACATGTGGTGTACAAACCCACTTTGGCTGGCACCAGTTTTGCAGGAGGAAGAGGATTCTTTGAAAGGCTTTTAACTTATTAAGTACAACATTCATTCAGAGCCCCGAAAAATCAGCACTCTCCATTTCCAGTATTTGCATGACCAGTCTCATGCTGACCCAGTGCTGAATGATTTGCAAGCATCTGTTGTCATTTCTGATGCTGATTAAATTAGACACTGCCCTCAGAACTGCCAGGATGGAGAATCCCTTTCTCAGGGCTTTGTTCTGTGGTTTTATTTCATTTCATTATATTATTACTGATGCTTCTGTTTTCTCGGGGGCCAAACCAATTTTATTCCTCCTAGTTTACAAGCATTTCTCAGTCATCCTTTCTCTTACAACCCCACAGCATGGCAAGATTACATGGCAAGAGCTGGTGGTGCTACTCCCACCCCACTTTATTTCTCTCTTTCTCACGCACACTCTCACACACTTCTCACAAGATATATCTGCTCCTTTGACAGTTATAGCTGTAGCTGAAGGAAAGGAAGGATACTTAGAATAAAAATACCTATATTTAGAGAAAGACTTTGTCCTTGTGCCTCCAAGGTCTTTCTATCTGGGATCCATAAAGAAGTGATCCCCATGGCACAGTCTCATATCCAGCTCTGGCTGCTGCTGGAGAGGTGCTGGACTAACCAGGAGCCTGCCCTTTGATTAGCTGACACCTGACAGTTCATAGAGAAACCACTGCAAGGTTTTATTGCTTCCTTTGCAAGGATATGGCTAGAAAGCCAAAAGCAATGGTAAAAAAGGCATACAGATTAAATCTACTTTAATATGGCCGTTGGTTGAGTTAGAAAAAGTACCCAAGCAGAGGGTGTGGTTAAGAACATGGAAGGTAACAAAATCTGGATATAAAATTCCTTGGCTGAGTCAGTGTGCTGCCAGCACGGTTCCCTCTAAAGCCCTTGCTCAGAACTTCACTGCTGGCACTTTCAGCCCTTTGTTTTGCTTGCTCTTAACTTCTCTTAGACACCGTTATCCAGGCTTCCTCTTTTGGCGAGGTTACCAGCTCATATTTGGTCTCCATGACTTGTCCTTTCACCGGGTGGAGGTGCAGTTTCCTTACCAGAACACTCAGCAGAACTGTAGCCACCATATAGGCAAACCTGAGGGAGGAGATAGGAGAAGAACAAGAATAAAAACCTGGCTATGATGTAAATCTGCCAAAGGACAACTGCCAGCTTGGACAGATTGTCTCAGCAGTAACAGGAACAGGCTGAAATGACCTTCTCTCCCCTCTACCACAGAGAGGCACACAGACCTCTTTCCTTATGCTCACCTCAACTCTGGGCACTCCTGGCTTCCTGAAAAACCCAACATGGAGAGATTTTTCATGGCTGATTCCTCATTGAATCTCTCTGGGTCAAATCTATGAAAGACAAAATGCAGTGAGGCTTTCTGTGCAGCTACAGGATCCTTCCCTTGGGCACGTTTGCACACACACAAGAATAAGAAACTGGCAGTGAAAGACAGAATCCCACTAATTTACTAGCAGCATCAATCCAATACCTCTTCCATCTAAATCATGCTGGGTAATTCCACAAACATATGTGAAGGCAATTGTCCATCCACTCCACCTATGTTCCAAGCTGGCCAGCTGTGTCCCAGCTTAGTTCAAAAGCTGAGTAACTGAGTTAGCATGACACAGGGCTGGAGCTAACATGCATTACCTCTCAACAGTGGGTATTTAGCTTGAGCAGACAGCTGAGCTGATGCTGCTACCTGCCCTCTCTTCCCCCAGGGCACATGCAATCTGATTTGCCTCCCTCTCTCTTGCTTCCAAAAATATTTCCCCCTTCTCCTTGCCCCTCACCCTCCTCGTTAAGCAGCTGGTGTGTGGATGTGGATGTGGATGTAGATGCGCTGGGGGAGGGAAGCTGGTGACTCATTCAAGTGAGAAAAGTGGCTTCCAGCATTAGGCTGGTGGAGGTTGTGAGAGAACTATTATCTGGGCTGGCATGAGTTAAAATAAGATTCCCATAATCAAGTAACCAAAAGGAGACTAATAAAATATCAGTCAATTTAAACACAAGGCATTACAGAAGAAAAAACAGGCAATTTGGTGGCTGGAAGGCAGTTCCCTTTCATTTTGTGCTAAATCCTTCTACTTATACTTCAAACCTTTGGTTCCCTACCTGAACACCCAAGAACTGTAGCCCTGCTTCTATGAAAGTAGAGGCAGCAGTAGAGGCTGCTGCTTCTCAGTAGAGGCAGCAACCAGTCTATATTCCCACTGAACTGACATGGCAAATTATGGAATTTCTAACAAGTAAGAAAATGCAGCTGTCTAGAAAAAAAACCCCAAAAAACTATGGAGGACAAATAGGCATACATAGTGTTTTCATACAGCAGGTGGGTGAAAGGACCATGAAGTGCTGATCTCCTACCTCCGTCACACACATACACACCTGCTCCAGGCTCAGCCACAACCTCCACCCTCCCTCTCCTTGGAATAAAGAGGCTGTGCTCGCAGCAGTCCTCTCCTGTGCCCCCCAGGGGTCCTCAGCGAACCTGCCTCAAACACACTGCACGTCCCATCCTAGTGGGCAATTCCTGGCAGGATGCCAGCAGATCGGTGCATCAGTGCCTGACCCTTCTGCAAGAGCTACATTTGCAGGAGACGACAAATGCTGTTCTCAGGGCCCTTTTCTTTCTCCTAGATCACAGCTGTCTCTTCCATTTCTCTAGAATAACTGAACCACATTTTTTTCCTAGCCTAAGCAAAGTCAGACAAATGTTAATATTTGCCACCTGGAGGCCACAGTAAGCTACAGCAATTTTTTTTCTTTAACCTCCAAAATACTGGACTGGATTCAGTTTTGTTTTCATAGATAGAAGTAATGAGGTAGCACTTCCTTCCCCCTGAAAAACCCAGGCTTCTGGGAGGACGTTTCCTCCCTTGCACCATTGTTTCATAGTGACAGGCAGTGATTCCAAAACCATTCAAATCATGTTTTTCTCTCACAGAACACCTTAAAAAGAATTTCCCAGCATTTGCCAGGGAAGCACTGTGTATGTGCAAAAAAAAAAAAAAAGAAAAGAAAAGAACCCCCCCCCCCCAAATCTGTTGTTAAACAATAATACACACACACACTGGAGCCTGGGAGGATCACAACCTGAAGTGCCACAAAATCCCCGTCATGTAGGTAAGTAAATCAAGAACCTCATAAATAGATTTTCTTACAGACTCCCTTTCATCTCCAAAATCTGCTTAAGGCAGGTCCTGCAGCCAAACAGGCTGTGCATGGAATTAAGATCCAAAGAATATTAATTAAAAAAGGAAAGGAATAGTTGTAATAAAGGTCCCAATTCTACATACTTGTATGGTGAAGGCCAAGATGAACTGTCCTGCAGCATCACACCAAGAGCATAAAGCACAAGTGTCTGCAAAGAAAATTAGGACACGTATGTCAGAGTAGGAAGAAATGCACAGTTAAAGGCACCTCTGGACTACACTGCTGGAGGAGGATTATTCTTTGGACCACTCATATTTAACAGGTGGTTTAAAAATGCCTATAAAGATAATATGCTGTATTCATCTACAGATTTCTATAATCCATGCCCACAGGTTAGGATTTTATCTTCCAAGGCCCGTGCAACTCTTGGTGGTTAGAGAGGGCCTGATCCCATTACCCCACTCTTACTGGCATGTATGGATGGATGCCTTGTATTCTCTGCAATGGAAGGTACCATTCTGTGTGGGAAATATGAGTGATGTGATCAGCTGTAATCATGCTCTTTTATGCACAACTGAGCCCAGAGACTTCTTCAAAAGATGATTCAACCCTGATGGACCCAAAACCAGAAACAAATCTACTCAGGAAGAGAATATGAGTTCCCAAAGCCTCTCCACAGAGGAACAGCATGGCAAACTGAGCTAAATGGTACTGTCAGATGACAGACCAGCTGCTTAGGTTAAACAGTGTCAAAAGACACGGTTTTCTGCCTCACCCCTCCACTGGAAGAACGATGATGGAAGAACAAACAGCGAATTCCCCTTCAGGAAGGGAGGGTGGCCTGGTGCTTCCAGGACTGACCTACCTCTTTCGGGATAGTATGTTGGTCGACTCTGCCCTCCAACTCCTGCAGCTGTGCAGCAATGGGAGTAAGTTTTGCTGTTCGCACTGTCTCACACAGGACTTGCCGACAGTATCTGCAACCAGCAAGTCTTGGTCAGTTTAGTTATAACATTTGGTTATAAGCTTTTAGAGAAGGTTATCAAAATTTCTATTCAGCCTGCCTTTTTCAGATTTTAAACTAAACTAACTTTGCTAAAAAGGCATAAACAGACCAGCCCTTTTCCTAGACATCTCACCCATACAAGAAACAGCATAACACCCCCCCCATGCACTGTACTGCTTTACTGAAACCCTAACACTAGCCCAGGTATAAAATTTACCCAGTTGGCCAACAGGCACACCAGAAATAAAGGCGCCACTGTTCACCAGTCATCATCCTAGTTCTGTGGCCCTTCAGAAGGTTTCTTCCATGCTTTCTTTTTGAATTCCTCTAACATTAATTCAACTGTTAAACTTACTAAGATTACCTCTACTTTTGTAAAACCAAGACATAAACCAGATAAGTTTACTTCTCTTAACACCAGCTCCAAACCTCTCTCTGTGGTACATGCAAGCACCAGCAATAAACCCAAATTTCTCATCATTTTCTTTCTGAAACCCTGGGGAAAAGCATCTTAGAGTGGCCATTACTGGTATGAAAAATGAATGCTATCTATTTGTCTACAAAAACACCAGTTCTCATCCTCACTCTGTGGCCTGTACAAGGATCAACAGGAACTCCAGGTCCTCCTGACTTCCTTCCTGAAATCCTAACCCAAGAGTGAAAATTATTAAGTAGCCAGTATATATATCCACCAGAATTAATTCTCTCTCTGTATGTATATATTCGTATATATATATATGTATATATACACACACACACGACCCATTTGCTTCTCTGAACATTACCCTTCATCCTACTTCTGTGAAGCATATCAAAGTTAGGAGGAAACTAAAATATTCCTTTCTTTCCTACTGAAACCCTAATCTTAGCCCTAACTGTTGGGTAAAATTTAGCAGAGTGGCTCCTATGCCCGTCAAAATTAAAAAAACCTTCCATTCTCAGGACCCATCCTAGCTCTGTGGTGCAGCCAAGAGTTGGCTGGAAATTCAGATTCTCATTCTCTTCTTTCTAAAGCCCCAGGGTTTTACCTTAAGGCAAAAATTACCAGGTAGCCAATGAATTTATCAAAATTTGACACACAATCTTCACTGTTTCCATTAACAGCTCTCCCACCACTTCTGGGCTCCCGACAGCACTCAGCAGTGAAACAAAATCCTTCTTGCTTCCTTTCTGAAAATGTAGCCTTACAGGTAAAACTTACCATTATGACCAGTGTCTGCACTCAGAGGAGAGATAAGCCATTTGTCCTTGTCCCATCCTAGCCATGTGGCCCATTCTAAGATCAGGAGGAAATCTCAGTTCTCATTTCTTCCTTTCTGAAGCCCCAGCTCATGCAGAGCACACCACATTACTGATAGTTGCCCCAAAACTGAACGTCTATTCAACTCTCCCAACCTGAGCCCTCAAGGGAGAACAGGACAAAGATGGTTTCTCAAACTCTTACTCTGAATTAACCTTCCTCCTTAAAGGGCTTCAGTTGCATTAGTGCAGTCATTGGTACATCCAGGCTTCACTGGTGGCTGATGGGAGACACTCTCCTGGGTTTGTCTTGGCACAGAGAGCCAAGGCACTGACTCTGTGCTCTCTTCCTCTGCAAATGAACCTAAAGAGTTTCTTGTACACACTCGCAAGGGAGCAGCCTGGTCCATCTGTCTGGAGCCCTACAGCAGAGATTTGGTCTGTGCTGCAACTTATCCTGTGGTTTGATCATTTCCAGAAGAAAATGGAGTAGCTTTTGGATGCCTTCTCTTGACTCAGTGTAGGCAGGWATCAGCCTCCAACACATGAGCTCCTGTCCCCACCTCATGAGATAACCTCCCTCTCCCATTCCTTCCAAGGGACCCACCTGAGCTGCTCGATCTTCTCAGGTGTAATTGGTCCCTTTCCCAGAACACGGTCCACCTCCTTGTAGAGATTCTGCTGGACTTCTTCGGAGGTTGTCAGGAAATAGACTGCCCAGGTGCACACTGGGGAAGGAATCAAGACAAAGCTGTGCAGGAGACAGAGCTGTGCAGCCTCATAGCTCTGGGGAAGAGACCACACAGCCCAGCAAAGGGTCAGCCACAGTGTTTCTCTTTTCCATCAAACAGCTGTGACGCTGTAGCAACCACCCGCTCTGCGGAATGAGAATTATTAGACCAGCCATTCAACTGAAAGGCTGGTTTGTCCAGATTATCAGAAAATTCCCTTATTTACGGGTTTCCTCAGCACATGTCAGACAACTGCTCCAGAGAGCCAATATCTGGGCTCCCGACGGGGAAGGACAAGAACAGCACAATTCTCTGCACCAGGTTGGCCAGCACTTGTTTCTCCTACCTCTCTTTTGTGAGGTACTCAAGAGACATCTTTAAGAGCAGAATGAGAAAGAAACCTTGCATATGAAATAAGTGTGTAGGATGCAGTTTCCCTAAAGCTACAAGCAAATGTTTCTACCACTCCAAATTGTCTACTTATGAGAACTATCCAGAAATCCCTGAGGAGTCAATCCCCCTGAAAACAACAGCCTTCCTGGGTACTTGGAGAGGACATTCTCTGCACCTGGGAGGTTTTCTTCGGAGTCCCAGCCCCATGGCTGAGATACAGGGTCTGATAATCATGGGATTAAGTTCAAATCATTCCCCTATCACCAGAGAGTTTACACAGTTCCAGTTTGTGTTTTCATTTGCTTTTTCTATAATCTGTGTACATATCCCAGAGTAACTCCTTTGAAAGTCTTTCACGTATAGAACATACCTATCCCCCAGAAATCCAAAGCAGCCAGTCAAATATCAGCATTCTGCTCTAATTCCCCTCCCAAATGCCAGAAACTATTTTAGGTCATGATCTTTGTGGCTTGCATCTTCTGGTGTTCTCTCATCAAATTTAGCATCAGTTGGCTGGGGTTAGAGTCCGAGCAAAGAGCAGCAGGAAGAAATTCTAAGGTTCACTGAAAGACTGGGAAAGTTGTCAACCACAGCTTAGCTTCAACTCACTAACTGTGAGGCTGTGTCAAGAGCTTGCTGTAAAACTAGCTGTCTCAATACATTTGCAGCTCAGGAGTAACAGGATGATGAAAATCACTTTTTGCTAGACTAAAATAAATCCCATGTCATCACACTCACTTTTAGACAGCTGAATGTGGGGATGGAAAGCTACCTGCATTCTGTACTTACAGTTAGCAGTGATTACGCATCCCGCCAAGGAGAAAATCATTGTATCTTCCAGAATCTAGAAAATAAAATCCTGTTCAGGGAATGAAGTCCATAAGACTGTAAGAATTAGAGAGAAGCAGCACATCCTCCACTTGAGCACTAGAAATCCCTTTAGTGTAGGGAGCAGAAAACCTAGAAGGAATGGACTGAAGTCTCTGTAGCATTTCCACAGAAATGGCACTTGAGACAGATGCTTAATACTAATATATTTCTAGCTTATGAAGAAGAGTAACAAAGCAGAGGCAAGGAAAGCTACCAAAATCTAATACAATTAAAGACTGGAGGAATGGAAAAAGAACTGAAGAGAAACCCTGTTTCAGTAAGGAATCTGGACTGAACAAGATGCAAAAACTTGAATTAATCAAGGGCTACAATGTAATTAGCTGCTGATCTAGCAAAATTCCATTACTTTGTAATGACATAACAGCTGCACAGACCTGCTGGTCACTGAGGCTCCCCTGCAGTAAGCTGTCTATGAGGACATGCCTGTTGAATGATCTGCCTCGGCGCTCCTTTGTGACTTTCCTTAAGGTGGATTCCATCTCCATCAGAGCTTGGGACACACAGAGAAATGATTATTTTAAAACCTGGTCATCCTGAGAGCTGCAGAGGACTGAATTCATCTCCCCAGTCAGATTTTCAGACCAGCTGTTGCTGCTGGGCTCACTTACAGAAGCAGCCTCTTTGCTGAACATGTTAGTATAAATTTGGAAGGTGATATTTCCAATTTAGTTGAAAACGTAGGAACAAAATATGACAGGTCCCCTAAAAAAAAGCCAGCCTTATAGGTATAACCAAGACAGGTACTCTGTGAGCTGAAATCATGTAAGGGAACGTCAAATAACAGCAAGTGTTGAACCATCAGATAACATGTTTAACTAGCCCGCATAAAAATGCATGAGCCAAATAACATCACTTCCATGACCTGTAGAGTTGTAATTACTAAAGTGTTGTTACCTCCAACCACAGACAGTCCCCCTTTGTTAGGGGCTCTATAAACATGGTGCGCAAGAGGAAGGCTCTGTGCTAAAGAGCCTGCATAGACAAAGAGAGGAAGGTAGGAAAATGTGGGAGAATTTTGGCACAGGGTACAGACATTCAAAGGTATTTGGCTGCCTAACTCCTGGTAGCTGCTGTGGGAACAGGGGGGAGTTAGGGACCTAGATGCCACTGGTTGCCTGATTTAAACGACCTACCCAAGATTATTTAGGAAACATGGAGCATAAGGTGGAGCTGAACCTTGATTTCCCAAGGCCCAGTTCAACCCCTTAACCTTAAAACTATCTTTCTTCCTTCCTATCCTCTCTGTAGAGGAAGGCCAACAGCACTTAAACACCAAGCCTCGCTAGCTGGAGTTTGTAGAATTGTGTCCTAGTGTGTCATCCTACTACAGATCAGGAGCAATCCTCAACAAGTGTCCAGGGGAGAAGCCTGTTTCAGCAGGGCAGTGTTTGGTCTAAGCTTCTGAAACCCACAGAGCCAGCAACATAAGGAAGGAACACCAGGTTTGGAGGATTTACAAGGAAATGCTCAGTTCTACATACAGACTACTTTTGTTTAACATCTTATCAATCAATACTGAAGAGTATTAACAACTGAAAATACAGAACAACTGAAAAATAAAACAACCCACTGTGAAATACTGCGAGAAGTACAAGCACTGCCATAACACACCTGAAAATCATAGGTGACCTTGGAATATCGCATCAGAGACTATAACATGGAAGGTATCAATTGAAGCTGCACCTCTGTACGCCTGACTTCTAGCCTGCGAGTGACTGAGGTTGGCCTGGCAGCAAACTTGTCGAATGGGGCATCATAAAAATGGCCATACAGGCATGAACAAGCCACTCCATCTGTCTCCACCTAGCACAGTTGTCTGTCTCTAACAGAGGTCAAAAGCTAGGGAAAAGACCAGGAAGGGAGCAAGCACACTCCGATACTTCCTAGGTTTCTCTCCAGCCTCCAGACTACAGAAATCCTAGTTTTAGTCCTACAGACTTCTTGCACAATTGCAGGCTTGTCACTCAGCTGTGAAACAGCAATACGTCCCAATCTCCTGCAGGAGTGGGGAGGACACATCTGGTAGCTTATGTCAGGATGATCAAGTCTATAGAAAAGCCACAACAGCTGGGCAAGTTAAGTGCTTCCATATGCTAGCTAACTACATGCATTAATCAGAGTAGAGGGGGAGGGAGTCTGAGATTTTGGGAGGAACCCACCATCTTCATACAGCTTCTTCCTAGTCATGTTTTTGTCAAGGGACCCATCCAAGAAACCCTTTCCAATCTCAAACCAGATCTGAAAGAAGGACAGAGAAAAAAGCACTGTCACTTACCACAGGCAGAGACTGCTGGAACCCTTTTATTCTTCCCCACTCAGAAAAATAAAAACACCCCAAAAAAAGACTTCCTCTGACCATGAAATTGGTCTCCTTTTTAGGCACTATGCCCCATTCCAGTTATTACAGCTGAAACAGATCTGAAATGAAACAGCTGTGAGAAGTAATTACTGCTGTCGTGAAAAAGACATAGGAATCTTGATGGGACTGTCTCTTTCCCTATCACCAGCAGATTTATCATCCCCAGATGCAGACACAACTTGGGACACCCTCAGATTTTCCTGTGTCCACAATGTCACAGAGCCTTCAGAAGAGTTCTGGAAAGGAGAATTTTCACTGGCATTCCCAGGAGAGTTTAACTAAATTATGTACAAAATACCTCTCAGTTGCCATTGGATCTGGGTCCCTGATTTCCACAGACCCTTTAGAAGCACCCAGCCTTAGTCTAATGACAGCAGGATCTTTCTGATAGTATCAGCTTGGGACAGCTGAGGCAGAGCCCTCATGGCTAGAGCACTCAGCTCAGTGTGCACGTGTCAGTGGTAGCTTGTGCTAGCCCTTGCTAAACTGTACACAGATACAAGCTGTATGCTGTTGGCTTGGAAAAATGTTGCAGAGGGATTCCTGGCTCTTCATGACACTTACTGCATCGTGGTTCCTGCGGAATCGGATGACTTCTCGGTCATCTTCAAAGCTGCTGCCCATAGCTGTCTGCGTGACAGACTTCATGGCAAAGCCCAGCATGTGCTGGCAGAGTGGCACATGTTGTGCCTCAGGAAGGGAGAGCCATTTGGCTAGCAACTCTTCTGACAGCTTAAGAGGGAAGAAATCATTAGTTAGCATTGATCTCAGCAAGCTACTTATGAAACATACCCCAAACTGGAGGCATTCCCACCCAGCTTCTAAAGCAGACCACACTCTCATGGCTATGGCAAGAATCTATGTTCTCTCCTGTGTTTCCTTGTATTGTTAAGCTTGAACAGTAACATTTTAGCCTCCAATCTCCTGCCTGTCCCCAGGGTTTTCCCCCTATAAGACAGCTCTATCTTTTTCTCTTGTTCCCTCTGTCACAGAAAAAAACTTAAACCCTTTAATACTAGTAGCTCCAGACCAGAAAAACTCATCATGTTCTGGTTGCTGGACTGAGTCAATAGAACAGTTCTTCATTTGTTTGCAGTCCCAACAGCTGGTTCTTTATTCCTCCCTCCTGTGCTGGGAAATAAACCTAGAATCCAGATGCTTCAG
Source organism: Apteryx rowi (assembly GCF_003343035.1). Classification (NCBI taxonomy): domain Eukaryota; kingdom Metazoa; phylum Chordata; class Aves; order Apterygiformes; family Apterygidae; genus Apteryx; species Apteryx rowi. The sequence goes on along the minus strand of NW_020447419.1, from coordinate 4,422,056 downwards.
CATCTTTGCATCTGGTGTCTCAGCATAAAATGTCACCAAGCCCAGCCTTTCACCCTTAACCCACTGGAGCTAATGGAAACCAAATATTCACACTGTGTTTGAACAGACAGAGGCATCAACTTGACTTTCTCTCTCAAATGCTTACCATTTCAGGGCTAATTTGAATGCAGCCCTTTTATCCTAGTGATCACTCCCACTAAACTTCCCCCTGGGAGCCACAGAAAGCTTCTATGCTGTAGAAAGGCAAAGTTATTCACCTTCTGGATGAGAGCAAAGTTACTCTGTAGGGACTTGGTCACACCATTTTCATACAGCTTTCTCCTCAGGTGGCTCTCCCCTGTATCCCCATTCAGGCTGGACTGGTACCTCAAGAAGGACTTCAGCATTGTCTCAAATGGATCCACTGAAAGCAAATAAAGGAAAAAACATTCCAAAGTCAGGCAGTCCCACTGCACAGAGATGATGAAAACAGCAACCTCTTTACTTGGGCACTGCTATTTCTGGGCCAGGAGCAAGGCACAGCCCTTTCCCCCAGAAACGGTCTCTTTAGGGTGTCAAACTTCTCTTGTTTCACATGGGCTGGGACCTCATACGGACTCCTCCCTGGGCCAGGACACCATCAACTCCCTCTGCAAAGTTTGCCTCCCGGCTGCACAACAGAGCTCTAGCAAGTAGCTCTTCTCAATGTTTTTAGTAGCAGCGCCTTGGAAGCTTCTTCCCAGCTTGCAGGCTGGTTGTATCAATGTGGTCACAGCAGTGAGCGTGGCACTCTCCTTCCCCTTCTCCTCCAACCTGACCTGCAGCCCCTCCAGCACATTCCCCTCCCTAACAACCAGTGCACCCTCCTGCCCTGGCCGCAGCTGTGCACATGCACATAGGACACATCAGCCGGCACCGCAGACTTAGCCAAAGGTTGCTCCCTGCACTCCTCATCTCACGACACGGACCCTGCAAACCTAATCTGACATCCTGCTGCACTTGCATGATTTCTCTTAGGAGCACTGAGCTGATGAGCTTTTCCCAAACTAACACCTACCCCTCTCAGTCAGGACTGCCTCCAGCAGGGAAGCTGCATGTGTCTTACAGAAAGCAGTGTCCCATTAAGCTATGGAATGTTTTCTACTTCTCATTATTTAACTTTTCCTCTTTCTTATGCACAGAGGCTTGCAACAGTGTACAGATTAGACAGAAACACATTACCTCCGTCTTCCATATCCATGGTTTTAGTTAGATCTTTAACTCTGAATTTCACCACCAGAGGCCTCTATTTAATAAATCTGCCAGAGTGCATTAGGAATCAATGCAAATGCAAAACTGTGCAATAAAGCATGAGCTATCATATGCTCTTCCCTTCCTGCAAACTTTTCTGTGGGTCTGGCAGAACTGGCAGAATTATTAAGGAACTATATTGAAGCATCAATGAGGGGGTTTCCAAGAGGGATATTTTCACTGTTCATCACAGCCTGTTATTTCTCCCAGATGAAGCGTAAAATCTCTGAGGCATTAGAAGACATAGAGGTTGGGCCAGACACATGTGACTCTACTTACCAGTGATGTGTCCAGGACTCCCAGCTGAGATCACGGTCTCATTACATGACTGGACAAACATCCAAGAGCAGATGATTCCTGCCTGCAGGGGACTTATCAGCTAATGAAACAAAGGCAGCTAACAAGGGCGGAGGCAGGAATACAGTCAACTCTCCAGAAATCTTTTCTCCCACATCATTTCCCTTCCAACATTTTAAAGCTCTGTATCTCAGACTCTTTCCCACTTTGAATGACGAGGAATATGTGCATGTGTCGTGAGGCCTGGCAGATGGTACCCATGGCTCTGCATGTGGAGCAGGCTGTTACGTGATCCTGGCTGCTGCTGACAATTCCTCCCCCAAGGTACTTTGCCATGGGGTGGCTGCTGCTAGTCATGCCACGACCCCATGCTGACTGGCCCTGGCAGAGCGAGGCACAGCACTGAGGGAGCCAGAAAGGCATGCGGCTCATGGCAAAGTCCACACGGCAGATCTGGCAAGCAGAGGCATTTGCAGAGAGAGGCCAGAGGATGCTGTGCACCCCTGTTTGAGGAGACTGCAAGGTTCTCCTGGTGTGTGTGAAAGAAAACTGCTGGGTCACCAATGAGCTCCTTTTTTTTCCCCTACTTTCTCCCTAGTGCAAACTGGCAGCCCCATGCCAGTGCTGTGCTCAGCGTTGTGAACTCACAGGACCACAGAGCCCAGATTGCTGTTTGCTGAGGGCTGCCCTTTCCTCACAGTATTTGGGAGATGGCTGTTTCTCCTCAGCCACAGGAGACTTGTAGCTCCACAAGGCATGAACTGCCTCTCAGAGAACAAGCTCTGTGCTGCCAGTGCTTCCTCGGAGTTCTTGCTTTACCGTCGTCTCGAAAACAGCTCCAGGGTTACATTTTCAACCCTTTCAGTGAAGTGTATCAAAATTTTGACTGTTCCTTCCTCTTGCAAGGAACTCTTCTCATCCTCACAAGAACCTCAGCATGCTGTCCTGGATAACATTGCACATAAACACAGGGAAAAGATCAAACCCTGGATAGCCAAAACAGATGCTGAGCAGAACTGAACATCAGAAATGGAAAGGACCTCTGAAGCTGCCCTGCTCAATGAGGCCAGGACCAACAGCACCATCTCTAGAGTTCAACGTGCATCAGTCTGAAGTATATCTGTTGATGGAGCATCAGCCATTTCCTGAAGGAGATGGCAGGAAATCTGCTTTTGCAGCCTACAGGTTCTTTGTCCCAACCCAAAAGGCCATGTCAACTCATGGGAGTTTTCCACAGGGCTCTCTGAACCCGTTGCTTCTGGAAAACTTGAATTAGTCCACCTTTTCCACATTCACACCTTTCACAGGTCTGGATTGCTACTCCAGAGTCTCCCAGGAACTGCCAGTCTCAGCAGCAAACTTTTACCTCCTTTGAATTCTCCTTGTAAATTAATCCCAACCGACCTTTAAAATTGTAATAGCTTTAAGCAAGAGAACAAACATTCTCCTGGCTCTAGGAACCTCTTAATAATTCTGAATACAATTTCGACTTCAGGGCTCTCCTGAGGGATACACTATCAGTATCTCTCTCTCTCCAATAAGCACAGCCATACCTTCAATAAATGCCCAAGATGAGAGGCAGCTTTCTATGCTACTTGGTGCCAAACCCAACACCTCAAATTTGGAAGCCAACAAGCAGCCATCTACGAAAGGTGGCTCTGCTCTGGCCTCAGCTGCAGCTTTACCCCAGCTGGTTGAGGAGGAATTACATTGCAAGAGCTTTCAAGTAGCTCTAGGGAGTCAGGTGTTGGGCATATGCCAGTCCACAGTGGGCTGTCTCCTGGCCCAGAGCACTGTGTGCACAGGAGAGAGAAGGAAAATACCATGTCTCCAACAAAACTGCAAGATGCCTTTCTGCCAGTTGATGGCTGAGAGCTACAACTCCTACTCCCTCCTACCAGGAACAGGTACAAGTACAGTCTTGCTGCAGCCACTCAAACACTGTGTGTTGTTTACGTGTCAGACAAAGCTCCAGGAAAAACAAGCAGTAAGAGAGGACATTCCTCACCTCTAATAAGTTTGAGCACTTCTGATAAGCAACAGTGTTAAAGGAAAGCACTGATGTGAGTAATACTACTGCTTTCTTCAGGCCTGAATTTGATACAGTACACAAGAACACCCCTTTCTTTGCCTTTCTGAAGATCCCCTCTGATCTGTTCATTCTGCTGGGCCAAACATGCTCTCCCTAGCTCCTCTTGCAGGACAGGCTCCCCACTCCTGTGAGAGTTGCTGGCAGCCTTTCTTTGCACCTGCTCTATTCAAAATCATCCCTCTGAGTACAGGGGCTCAGAGCTACACACAGGATTCCAGGTTGGGCTCACGTGAGCCTTGTGCAATAGCCTTAGATACTTTCGTTTTTCTACAGGAAATATGTCACTTGATGCACCCTTTTTTCTCCATGGCCATGTCATCCTGCAGAAAACACATGCAGCCCGCTCTTGCTCCTTCCCTTCCCATTTCTGCTACTTCAGCCCTCCAGGTTACCCAGCTCCTCACTCTGACACGCCACTTCCCTGCGCTGACAAGGGGTCCCAGCGCAATGCCATCAGCGCAGGCTGCCAACACAGGTGGGAGTGCAGGATCCAACTATTTCACCTCCTTCCCCAGCCCAGCATTTCCCTTTCCCAACACAATCCAGCCTCACTCCCTCTTATGCTTCTCATATCCCACTATTACCTCCAGCTTCAGTAATGACCCAAATGGTGTCCAAGCAAATGCTGAACTGAAACCCAGACACAAACCCATCTCTACCTCCCTTCCTTGTCTAGAAGGTTGATTATCAAAGAATTATGGTATGACCACACTTTATTGCATTTCTCATTTATCCCCCTCCTTACAAAATGTGTTTAACTCTTGGCATACGAAGTAGGCCAGACTAGTCTGTAGGTACCTGGGTCACTTCACTTCCTAGATTTAAATCCACACACTGTATTTGTTTCTCTCCAGTATTTGGATACCCTCCGAAATTCAGTACATTTCAGAGAACTTGTCTGCTCGGGTGCCTGTCACCACCTCTCTGAGCTCTGAGAAGGGACTGCTCACTCTCCCCCACACACACTTGAGCACATTCAGATCTTTCAGGGTTGGTGTCCACCTTCTGGTCTGGCACTACTACCACTGTGTCTCACTGATCTTCATTTACTCCCATAATCATCACCAATTTATCTGAGTCTGTCATGCAACCGTACAGAACTTCCCCATCATGACCCCAGCATGAAAAGATGTTGAGGTATCTGCCTATGCCTGAAGACAGCCTATAATACCAATTTGGGAGCATGTAACCTATACCTTATTCAACTCCAAAATGAAAACTGGAAAAACAGTAGGTTAAACCAAAACATTAACTTAGTTAACTAATTGTGATCCCTTTACAAAGCAAAACACCCACCCAAGAGGCCTACAACCTAAACTAAAATACCCCTTGTACCTTCCCTAGGACTAAAAGCCTTAACTCAGCTACCAGCACCGCTGACCATCTCCCAGTCTGGAAGATCACCAGGGGCTTCCAGCACAAAATTCTACAACCCAAAGGAAAATGAGAGTTAGGGGACTTTTTCAAACAATACTTTAAAATCCCCACACTGAACCACACAAGGGAGGTATCACAGACTACCATAGCTGTTCTCAGACTTAAATTAATAAAATTCCTTGTCTTAAATTGTATTTCAATCTGCTTTTAACGTATGTTTCAAGCTGCTACAGGATCTTTGCCTTGCTGCTTTAAGCGACTAATGAGGACAACGCTTTTTGTGAACATTTGCCTGTAGGGAGAAGGTAAAAGACACAAGCAAATTCACTTCTTGATGGCCACTGGACAGCAGCGACTTTTGGTCGCTGATATTCAAACCCAGTAAGCAGGACCAAAGTCAGCTGCAAACCAGGCCTCACTCTCCTTCTGCACAGAACGAAACCCCAGCTGCCTTTGACACCTGATGCCAGGTAAGGCCAGAAAGAACAAAAACAAATCAAAGAGCAGGCAAAGGAGACTCACGCAGCCGGTTGGGGTTGGCGTGTTGTTTCAGGAGATCAATGGAGCCCAGGCTGACCACGAGGCGTCTTCCAAACCAGAAGGAGACGAGCGGGCCGTACTTCTCGTGCAGGTTGACCAGGAACTCGTGCAGACTGCCGCTGGCGGTGATGTCCGGCAGGTTGCCATCCCTGAGGAGCGCAGGGAGGGCGGCGGGTCACGAAGAGCACCCACTGCCCCGCCCCGGCTGAACGCGAGCAGGGAGGAGAGGGGAAGCACTTACTTCTCGTCAGTCGGAGCCAAGCCGGGGATCCCTGACGCTTGCCTGGACGCCTAAAGAGCACAGGGAAACGCGCCGGCCTCCTTGAACCCAGGCTTTACACGCAGCTTCCCCGCGCTACGCGCAGACCCTACGCTAAGGCCAGGGAAGCCGCGCCCTCGGGCCCCACACCTGCGGGTGGCGCAGCCGAGGGGCCCGGGCAACTCCCAGCGCCTGAACCGGCCGGATCCAGCGCA
>NW_020447419.1:4406214-4415539 GCF_003343035.1 Apteryx rowi | reverse complement strand
GTAAGCGCGGCGCGGCGGGGCGGGGGGCGGCGGGGGACCCCCGTGCCGAGGCCGAGGCCGAGGCTGAGGCTGCTGTCGCTGTCGCCCGCAGGAAGGTCAGCCGGGTGCTCTTCGTGCCCTACGCCCTGCACGACCGCGACGCCTACGCCCGGAGGGCGCGGGAGAGGTTTGAGAGCCTGGGTAAGGCGGCCCGGGGCGGGGGGGGTCCTGCCAGCTCCGGTGTTACGTGGGGAAACCTCTGCTCGGGCCCCGGCCCCCTCCCGAGGGAAGGAGGCGATTGCTACGACGCGCTGCGGTGCGCCTGGGGCACGGCCGGCCTCCGAGCTAAGATCCTCCGGCGGGGCCTGCCGCAACGCCTCCACCCGCAGCCGGGACCACGCAGGGGGACTTTGCACCGGTTACTGTAGCGATAATCACCTGTTGGCTGCCTGGGGCAGCGCTTCGCTCCTGCCCCGGCAGAAAGGTGCCTGCTACCACGTGTCCCTCTTCTTTTGGGCCTCCTGGCACTTCCTCTGCTCTGCTGCCTCCTGCAAGGCAAATTCGTCAAAGCCAACCCTCTCAATCATTATAAAACCTTTTCCTCAGAACAGTTGTTAATGCTACGATTGCTAGAGCAATGACGGCACACCTTGTTCTGACCCTTCGCCAGGCTGAGGACTGACCGCTCCTTCCCATCTCTTATTTTCTAGTTTGGGGTAATGCTCAGCAGGACTTTGTCCCTCAGCTCGCACGTACTGAGTGCAATCCTCTGCTCTCTCAGACACTGGACAAGTGTATCCATCAAGCAAATATGTGCTTTGGTACAGCTGGATATAGGCCCCCGTGTTAGTGTAGGGCTGTGTGTGGTACTGCGTTATATGTTGTAGAGTTTCTCTGGTTGTCTGGTGAGACACGTGGCAGGGAGGGGGAAGGGGAACGTACTGCATCCCTCCTCTAAACAAAACTGGCAAAGGCAAACATTTTTTCATTTAAGGTTATGGGCTGGACAGCATTCATGAATCTTGTGATCCAGTGGAAGCTGTAAGGAAATCTGAAGCAATATTTGTAGGTAAGTTTTACTTACCTCATGAGGGCTTTTACAGGGCGCTGAATTAGTCTTGCTCAGAGCTTGCACTGCAGAGACAAGATTGAAGGAGTCAGGCTTAGCAATTATTAGAAGCTACAGAAAACAATACTTCAGTTACCCCGAGGAACAGTAAGTCAAGAAGGAAGCAGGCGAGATCTATCAACAGAACTGCTTCTCCAGTCAGTTTCAAAATACTCATTTTAACAGTACTTCAGAGTTAAAAACACGATTTTTCAATCTGTGGCATCACTTTATCTGGTCTAAGCGATTCAGGTCTACTGTGCTCAAACCGAGTGTAGTCCTAGTATCTCCTGCCAAACAGCCAATGACAGTGTTACAAGTGTGACTCGGGGCACGAGCCAGTGGCCAACCAAATTAGCATTCCTCTGAAGCTTCTGGCTTTATTGCTGTTCAAAGCAGGATACAACCTGAAGAGAGCATAGGAAACGTTGAGTCTGGCATGTTTGTAATGACTTCATTAAAAGCAGGTGGTAAAAGCATGTTAAATAAGCTGGACTCTTTTTCTGCAGGAGGTGGCAACACATTCCGTCTCTTGAAAGCTCTCTATGACAACAGTTTGATACAGGAGATCAGGAAAAGAGTCCTTGAGGTAACAACTGCACAACTCGGGCCAAATCAGAATGGCAGGATCTCATGCAGAAGCTTTTCTTGAGACAAACCCAAGCTGATCCTACATCTTGGTCTCTAATGTACTTGAAACATTGAGACCTCCCTTGTAAGGTGGTGAACAAAAATCTGTGGCCAAATTAGGCTGTCATTAGTCTTTGAAGCTTGGTAAGACAAGGGCAGTGAATTGCCCTTCTAGAGCAGTTTTCCAGACATGGGACTGCAACACCTTGGGAAGTTCAATGATGTTTACTATCTTAGAAACAAGGCTCTCAATTTAAAATACCACTTAAGAGCAGTGCAGGATTTAGCCTGTGTCCAGAATGCCTATTTTTCAGGTTGAGATGCCTCCTTTGTGTTGCCCACTTTGTATTCAAGCTGCAGGTTGTCTGCTAATAAACCAGGGATTATATGTGCCACTTAGACAATAAATAAACCAGGGATACATATGTGCCACTTAGACAATACAGTAAATGAGAAAATGGTGTAATTACTTCAGGTACCTCCCTGACTGGAGTTGCAAGGTGTAAGTGCCATTGAGCCCTTCAAGGCAGCAGCCCCATTCTGGCTTGGTGAATCTCATAAAGGACAGAGAAGCAGCTCCACCCATGGAAGAGGACAGAAGCAAGGTGTTCACCTAGCAATGTAGAACTGAGCAAGTGCTGTATGACTTTAGGCAGATTTATGCAAGCCACAGTATGTTTGAAAAGGCCAGCTACCAAGAAGAAAGGTCAGCTAGGCTGTCTGACTATACAAATATTCAGTGTACCTTGTGGACCAAAAAAAAAACCCCAAAACCCAACAACATTTGGGTCCCCCTCTGAAGCCTGGTCAAATGTTTGATTATATTAGCACCAATTCTCTCAAGATAGCTTATTTTTACAAATTGTTCAGCAGCATCCAGATACATGCATGTTTGCGTGGGATCATTCCATGTATGAATCTCAGCTGAAAGAGGAAAGACTGGAGCAGCTAGTGAGCTAAGATGAGGACTCTTGAACAACTCAAGGCAACAATTCATTGCTGATATGGTTGAAGATCACTAAGTAGCTATCTTCAGCTGGGCAAAAATTAGTTACCCAGCAAGTCCTCTGACCAGTAGAGGATCTTCCATACTGCACAGTTTCTTATATACCTTGAGATACATAAATGCTGTTTAAGGTATGTGGCTTCTGCTCCACACAAGGAGACTCTTCATCTCAGATGTCCAGGGAGACAGCTGAAGAATTCCACAGCACTCACTAGTGTAGTCTGCAGATAGTGCCAGTGCAAGAGGCAGGTAAGAGCAGAGATCATATCCTCTGGATTTAAAGTTCTCTGGACTGTAGCTAGTAGGAAAGCACTCAAATGTGTGTGAGGTATCAAGGCTACCTTGCTCCCCCCCCTTGAATCCTTGAATAATCTACTTTGGCTGTTTAGAGGTGAGATGGGGAAATCGTCATTACTTAAAGATGATACAGATTGACTCCTCCCCAAACTACTGCAGCTTCCCCTTGCCTTCAGCAATCCAATCAGGAAACCCTACAAGGTAGAGTAGGCAAAGATCCTCCAGTGCTCTATTTTACAGAGAGCAGAAGTCCTTCTCAGAAAAGGTTGCTGTCTTTTCCTTATGCTCTAAGGGTGCTTGCAACTGTTCTGGCTTTGTCTTGTCAGGAGAGTTAAATCCAGAGCTCCCATCAAAGAGGACTTCAGGTCTAGGTGTATGGTCTCTCAAGTGTAAGAGTTCAAAAGGCCACAGATGTGACAAAGACAGTGCTAATGCAGGGCTGATGCATTAACTGGACCTCAGCAATCTTTGGGTACACACTGTATGGCATAGTTCAAATCTGAACTAACTCTAGTCACAGTCTAGGCTAGTCACAGCACTGTTAAGCTTATGCTATGGCAGCATGGTGCTCATCTTCAGCTAATCTACTTTCCTCAGGAGCTAGTTTATAGCTAGTTCAGATATTTCCTGTAACTGCAGTGAAGGCAAGTCCCTCTTCTCCTAATAGCTAAGTCCAGTGTCTTCAGTGACAACCTTATAAGTTCTCCTCTCTTGTGATGGGGTCACAGAGTTGGGAACACAGGACATCCAGCAGTTGGTTTTCTGACAACTGTGACATGTACAAACCTGATTTGTACATGTCCTGAAACCTCTAGCACACCTCAGACCCTGAGCTCTTGTTCTTCTGTCTCTCACCCTTTCACCAGTAAATTTAGAAGCGAGATGAGCCAGAAGGACTAAGCCTGATCTGACTGCTGGATCTCTGAGACTGATAGAAGGTGCTGTAAAATGCAGTTTTCAGTTGTGATGCTACATCCCTACTTTTGTCTTTCAGGATGGAATTCCCTACATGGGATCCAGTGCAGGAACTAATGTTGCTACCATCAGCATCAATACAACCAACGACATGCCAATTGTTTATCCACCTTCCCTCCAGGCTCTGGGTTTAGTTCCTTTTAACATCAACCCTCACTACCTGGATCCAGATCTTAAAAGCACTCACATGGGTGTAAGTAAAGCATACCAGAGTTAACACAGTAACCAGGATGCAGAGGTGTAATGATAGTGTGCGTTTCCCAGGCTTTACAAAGCTATAACGTTTAACAGCTGTTTCCTTGTGCAGTTGGAAGTGCCAGTGAGGCAATAATATTTTACTGCCTCCACAAGCTCTTCTTTGAGTGAGGAGTTGGCAACAGTATTACTGAGTTGGAACAAAGTGTTTTTCACAAACTGAAACTTTTCAATGTCTGAAATATTGTTGCTTCATACCTGGCATGGGATTGGAGAAAAACTGACAGGTAACATGCAATGCAGTGTGTTTCTGGGAAGTTCTGCCATAGGTTATCTTGCTTGTTGGTCTGCTTCTCTGTCTAGAAGACCAGATTTAAACATACCTTAAGAGGCTTAAAGATCTGAAGGAACTATCGGAGCAGGGAGAGTCTGTGATTGCATGCAAGGCTGTTGTGTAAGAAAATACCTCAATACTAGTATCCCTGCAGAGAGCATGCCTGGTAATCTACCGTACTGCTCAGTACTGCAGTACTGATCAAGCAAGTGTACTAGCATAGCTGAAAGTAAAATACTAACCATCAAGCACAAAGATGGACACCTCTGATGTAAGGAGGATTTAATGCTTGAATAGTCCAAGTCTGGAGCCAGTTCCTGGGGGCACAATTTCTGGGGTGCATGTCTTGTAACAACCCAAATACTTTCTTCCTTATAATAAAAGCTTTTTCTAGGGCTAGCAGAAGTATGTAGAGTAAGGGGACAAATGAAGAGATAGAGGATCAGGATGGGCTTCTAGACTTTAGATTAAATTGTAGGTGCTCACTTAATCAGCTTGTTTGTCTCCAGATAAGCAAGCAGTCTTCTCCCTATGAATAACTCTTGCTGTTTCCCTGAGAGGAGGGGGTAAGCTCTGGGCTGTACCAAGTGCCTGCTGTGTTCCTGTGTTTCCTTACCAACAAATCCTGGGTTGATTTCTTTAACTTCTGTTGCTCAGTTCAGCAGCAGCAACCCACAAGAAACATGGCAGAGCTGTTAGCAGAAGGAAATTCTTCAGTGTAGTTCCTACTTGAGGACAAACAAGCAGATATTTAGTCAGTGGAAATCCATGGCTCAACACCCCCTTTCATGAAGAGGGTATCTTAGACATCTGCTTCCATCACCTCCCTCAGTGCTGTTGTCCTGAGGGTGAGGGCATAGAGGTGGTGGTTAAAAAAAAAAGCTGGATGAATTGAATGGAAGCCTGTTTTCAGGGCTGGGCTTGCGTGGGTTCTGTTTGATCAGCTTGCAGCAGTTGTTGCTAGTGATACAGGGTAAAATCCATATCCAAAGTCAATGCTGCCACTTCCTTCAATACATTAGTCTCATCAGACAAAGCATTCTGCTTGAGGGGGAAGTGCCTGCTTTGTTTAATGTTATGAAGTTGCTCAGCATCAGGGTACTTGGGTGGCTCCAAGTCCTAACTTACTGCCTGGGCAGCTAAATCCGTACTCATTAAATCCTCCTGTTGCAGGAGACAAGAGAAGAAAGAATTCGCCAGTATCATGAAGAACCAAACACCCCTCCAGTTCTGGTGAGTAGTAGTTCCCAGGCAGGGAGCTTGCAGCTGTAGCACTCTAAACACTTTAAATGCATCCTTGCTAGCTTTCAGTGTCGGCTCCCCTACCTGACAAGCCTGACAAAATTGTGGCATGGAAGACTGATTACATTCTTGCTAACAGTTTCAATGCTGGATTTTCATCACCTGTAGAAAATGGATTATTAGAAGAAATTAAATGCATACTGCATGTTAAATGCCTGGAGTCCTGTTGTTAAAACACTAAATCAGCAGCACTGATTTGTCCAGCCACTGGCCATCAGGCACATGCGAGTTGGGGGTGGTGTGCATGTGGATGGTAGGATACATCCCCTTCCTAGGTATTTATACTTCTGTTTTAATCATTGTGGGTGGCTGGTGATGTATTTGCCTATTCAGTAGTGTGTTCATAATTGCAGTATGTCTGAGGAAGCAGGAGCTTTGGGTTTCCTGTCCCTGTGCCCACTCTGAGATTGGAGTATAAAGTTTGTCCACAAACCCAGCCGGCTGTTGCTTGGCAGATTACACTAAATCTAAGATTAGTAGTGGAACTAATTTGGGGACAAACACACTTTCCTTTTCTTCTTTAAGGGGTTGTATAGCCTTCTTTGAAATGCGAAACTAAACACACAAGACAACTAGCTTCTAAAACAAGGTACAACTCACCTATTTTGTCCTGGCATCTTTGTTAGAAAATGGTGACTGAGAAAATCTTGTAATTGTTTGTAGTCATGGAAAGCTACACTTTAAACATTGGCCTGCTCATGACAAGCATTCTGGCCTTCCAAATAGCTTGAAAATAATATTAAAACATTTCCACCTATCTAAGGGGTTGCGGGAAGGTGCAATGCTGTTAGTGGAAGGAGACAAAGCCACCTTGCAAGGAGTGACAGGAGCACGGCTGTTTTTGAGGTAAATGCTTCATTTGAATTTGACTGAATAAATCTCCTCCTTCAGCTAGGAAGGAAAACAGACTGCTATTAGACTCCTGGCACTTAGCGAGTGTCCCCATGTCAGAAGTTACTTAATCCCTTGCCTCCATTTCTCTTGAGGGAAAACAGGAATACTGTTTTATGCTCCAAGGGAGCAGGAAGTCTGACTTATCCCCAGCGGTGCTGTGGCACTACATCCATTACTGCTTATTTCCTGAACTGTAGCCACCATTCATAGAAAAAGCTCCAGTGGTCAGGCTGTGCTGTGTTACCGAAGGCCGAGGGAATGTCACTTTGACTCTGATTTGTCAAATTCTAGGACCAGCGAACTCCTGTTCCTGTTTTTAGTCATATGAACATTACTAAGAAATCTAAGATGTATAGCCCATGAGGCAGGGAAGGAAAAGAGTCAAAACTCTGCTAGTCATGGAATAAAGATGCCTTGTTCTATCCCTACTAGTAACAGATGGAAGCACAGTAGTCCTAGTTCCTGTTCAAGCTTACAACATTGTTTGTCTTGGTTACAGGGGTAAGAAACCAACTGAACATGAGCCTGGAACAGATTTCAGTTTCCTCCTGACTGACAGTAATCTCCAAAAGCTGTAGCCTTGCCTGTACTGCAGCAAAAGTCAGCACATGGGAAGAAAATGGGGAGCAAGGGAAGAGATGCGTCTAGTCCCAGGCTGGGTGGAGAGGCTTCACTTTATAAATAAAGATCTTAAATATGCAATAGTGGGCTCTTTTCTTCCCCACCCTGTTCAGTCACTTCTCAGATATGCCCCCTCCATTCTCCCGCTCCCCCCAAAAGGGCATTATTTTTATTACCGTACTCGAGTAATCACAGCTATTCTTAGTTTGAAAGGATCTGTGCCTTCATGTCTCCACTTTAACTCCTCTCCCACCAAAAAAAAGTCACCTTAACACAATTAAGTCGGGACAGTGAGTCAGTTGTTCCTGGCACCTAGCTTTACCTGCATAATGAAAGAATTGTTCATTTAGTGTACTCACAACATTAGTTTCATTTTTGTACAATTAATAAAGTGAGAACTTATGCATTCAATTATTTTTATTTGCTTCAGACCCATGTTAAATATATACAAAGCTAATTTAGTTATGTACAAAAGTGTGCATCTTAAAAATTGTTAGGTTACAAACTTGCAAATCCTAGAAAAGTGCAAAATTTTAAAACATCTTCCATCATGCTGTACAGAAAAATCCATCATTAGCCAATATACACACTCTTAAAACATACTGATCAAAACAATAAGACATACAGTATACACTTAAAGCACCCAGAAGGGAAAAAGATATTGCACAGAAGACTAACAAGTTCATTACAGTGCCTGAAGGCTCATCTTTGAAATTAGATATATTCAACACTCCTCAGACCTAACATTTAACTCTTTAAAGAAAGGCATTTTTTGGCATTTAGAAATCCATTTGTAATCACATAATTGCACAATTTATAAAAATTACCAGACGATATGGTTAACTGTTGCTATAAGTAAGGCCTTTATTTCCCCCACCCCCATTAAGCTTTAGTAATTTAAACAAATGCTGAAGCATGTTCAAGTGTCTTGCTTACCTAACTTAATCAAGAAAACTGAGTAGCAGCACAGTTTCCAACAAAAGCCTGACCAAAGGGAGATAATTCTTAAAAGCAGCATTTCTCCACTCTTAGATTAGGCTGCTCCTGCATAGTTAAGGGTTGAATCAGAACACATGTAGCAAGTTCTCCATAAAAGTTTTTTCTCATGGCTTTCTCTAAGTGACAGCTCACAGCTACTTATGACTAAAGCAGTATGGTCAGATACATGAATAGTTTATTTTAAACAGTTGCTTCGAGACAAAAAATATGGCTCCCTCAAGAGTAAATACTGACTAGATAGGAAGTTAAATGAGTGGCCTCTAAGTTACACCTACTATAAATATGGCTGGATGTTTTGTATCTCAAGACATCTTAGCAGCTTTAAACCATAATCTATACTGACAATTGTGCTTCTAGGACAGATGTGTTATGAAATTGTGTCTGCACTGAGTCTAATCACAGATCTACGCTTGGGAAATACTTGCCAGGTTTCCGAAGTCCAGCAGACAAAACTAGAAAGTGCACACAACTGAAGGAACTCTCTTCTGAAGAAAAGCAATGAAACACCTATTCTACCTGGGCCATTTGGGTAAATGGTAATTAAAAGAAAACAAAAACCAAAACACCAGTTTTCTTCCAGACATGCACAGCAAAAGGAGGTGAACTAAAACTGAACAAATGATATCTTTGATTAAACACCAGAAACAGTTCCTCACCTATAGGGTGATTAAGACTGTAGACCTGGCTTCTGGCAGTAGTAAGAGGAATGACAGCACTCGACTCAAAGGTAACCTGTGCAGAGCATGCTATGCTGCCACTCGAGAGGCATTTCTGCATTCAGGCATCTGATGACTATGATAGTGAAGAAGGGGACAATAATATTTTACCTAGTTTTATCAACTGCAATAGCTTTTTAGAAACTCTTCCTTGCCTTTTTTTTTTTTTTTTTTTAAAAAAGAATGTGCTAACAAGGTTATTAGAACTAATCAGCCAAATTTGGCTCTTCCGATCGGAAGGAAAGACATCTTCCGAACACTCCAGTTGA
>NW_020447419.1:4312816-4406143 GCF_003343035.1 Apteryx rowi | reverse complement strand
TTTTATCAACTGCAATAGCTTTTTAGAAACTCTTCCTTGCTTTTTTTTTTTTTTTTTTTTAAAAAAAAAGCATGTGCTAACAAGGTTATTAGAGATAATCAGACAAATTTGGCTCCTTGGGATGGAAGGAAAGACATCTTCCGAACACTCCAGTTGAGTCTGACATTGGCACACAAGGAATCCACATGCATATGACTGCAAAAAAATTACTACTCTCCCCAAAAGGAGGAAGTACATCTTGCATCACTGACTGGATCTTTGTGGTCCCAGCCAAATAAATGTGCACAATTTTAAAGCAATGCAAATAAATACAATCTGTTACTGGACACCCTTTTCACTAGCTCCCTTGTACTTACCGGGCTGCCACTGGCTTATTACAGCACCACATATGACTGTGCATTCCCAAAAAACAATGTTCATGCTCAGCAAGAAGAATTAAAAATAAATTAGTCTGCACAAGTGTAGCACTTTGTGGCGTATGTCATCTGAGAACTATTTCTCTACTCATCTGTAATATTTACTTTGTGGAGGTTTTGCTAATACATGCTCATAACTAGCCCAGAGAGCATGTATACATGTACTGCTTAAGTCAGTTCGTAGCATAACTTCCACAAACAGCTGACTACTAACGGGTGTCACATTTACAACTGAAAGCTACAGGGCTTTTAAACCAAAAAGCATGAAGAGCCCATTCTAGAAAGCACCCAGCTACATGCTTAAATTCCCAAAGTTATATATATCCTTAGTGCTTTCATCTAACAGTATTTACTAGATCAGACCTTAGATACATATTCTTATGTGAATCTAAGTTTTTTTTAGTTCTTTGAAAGAAAAAAAATATATATATATTCACAGCACCCAGCCTTGGCATCTAACAGAGCCAGCAAGGTGCCTTTAACAGGGAAGAGGGGTGCCTTCAGGCGACCATACAGAGCAGGAGTCTCCAAAGAGGCCTCGGTTTGGGCGCTTACGGAGCCTGGCGGAAACACCGGCCTCCTCCGCCCCCCTCCCTAGCTTTAAAGCTCCCTACCATACTGTAATCTGGAGATAGATAAACACTTTCAACTAAATACAACACACACAGTAAAAATGTTCAAGCGATCGATTGCTATATATACTTTCCGCAATGTCACATAACAAAAATCACCAGGAGGGACATGGAGGGGAAGCAGGGGAGGAAGGAGGCAAGGTCCAGGGGAGGCGGGCAGAGAGCTCCCAGCAGCCCAGGCACCATTAAACACCTCTTGTGCATTGCAAATACAAATAAATTCATTCCTGCAGGCATCTTAAAGCAAACTGATGTAGGACTGCTACCAGTACCATAGAGGATTTTTACAGTACAGAAACATAGTTCTTTGCACTTCATTTTAGGGACACAAAAATACAGCTTTAAAGAGGATCTTTAAAAAACAGCCAATTCTTTAGACTATTTAAAGCCTCTAAAGACTTTGATGCATCTGTTTTGTGATAACATTTACGATCTAAGGTAGGCTGGGGGGAAAAAAAGCTTGTTTTTAACCAATGTTGCAGAATAGCAAGACAATCTGTAATCTATTTTTG
This sequence comes from Apteryx rowi, assembly GCF_003343035.1. NCBI lineage: Eukaryota > Metazoa > Chordata > Aves > Apterygiformes > Apterygidae > Apteryx > Apteryx rowi. Next base: position 4,404,583 of record NW_020447419.1, on the reverse strand, counting down.
AATCAAACAAGCTTCCTAAAATGTAATTTCCACAATGTGCATTAACCAACAAGAGAAATACAGTTTAGCTTTAAGATGGAGATTATTATTATTTTGTGCTGGTGTTGGTAAGGTATGCGGATGATGGAAGACACACAGTTTCTAGATATCCTACGAGTGAGTATTAGATAACAAATAGATCGATACAGTATAATTCACATAATTCAGATGCCAACTTGAACAGCAAACATTTAACTTTCTGAATGCTGATACACTACAAAACCCATACAGACTAGATGAGATTCTTCACTATCGATAAAAATAAGACCATTAAAAAAATACCACCAAGAATCATAACTAAATAGATGAAGAGAAATTTGACACACGTTATACTTGAAATAAAGGAGGGATGTCTTCTAAGCATCATCCTTTGGTATATGAGTTCTAACTGTGCTAGGGAGAAGTTACGCAATACAGCTAACTGCTTGATCTAGTTTATATACAGGTACGCAAAGAAAGTCAATTTTCAGTTTCTTTTAGATACATATATTTACACTGTTACTTAGTGTCAAAGGTAAGCATAAATATCATTAGGGGTGTCCAAAAGATTAAATGCAAGACAATACCACCAAGGTGGTCTTGACAAATGTAGCGTTATGAAACAACTGTGCACTTAAGACTTGGTTATTCTGAATTCTTAAATCAGAATTGTTTCATCTCACAGCTTTATTTCCGTATTTAATAAATAAATTTTAGTTCAAAAACAAACAAGAATTATTTCACTAATACGTATTGTTCTACATGAAAAACAGAATGTGGTGGGATCCTAAGCTTTATTCCCTCGATGAAAAGGAAGAAAAAAAAGGATTGAAGTCACTTCACTAATTCCCAGTGCACTGTATAATAGACTACAATTCAATCAACCTAAACAGCTGTCCAGGAAAATTTTCTTTAAAAAAAAAAAAAAAGCAAAAAACCCAAGATGACTTACAAAAAATAAGTTAAAATAGAATTAAGCAAAACATCAGCTAATACTCGCACTTACTGCCTATATCTTACTTAAAGCTGGTTTTAGACAAAGGCAAAGTGCAGACCTTCAAACCTATGGGGGTCTTTCCGGAGGCACTCTGGAAAGAGCGCTGAGCGTGTGACAGCCCCTACCTCCCATCTGCCAGGGGCAGACAGACGACAGCAGATGCTGCCGTCCTGCACAGGGCATGGAGCAGCCCCGAGCTCGCCTGTCCCTCCCCTCCTCCCGCGGCTGCCGCAGAGCACAGACTAGCCTCAAGTCTGAGAGCCCAAGAACTGCCCCCATTTAAACTACTCCCAGATATTTGTGCCTATCACCTAATGCTTGTGAAGCACTGAAATGATGGCATTCAAACATCAAAGCACTTCTTCATTAACTCTGGCATCCCCAATTATTGGAACTACACTATATTTTATTTAAGCTGACACGGTATATTCGGTATTCTTGAATATTAAACTACTGAACACATTCATTAATTCCATTTTTGTATAAACACACCTAAAACACAGCAAGAGGTTCTTGAACCCATATGTGAACCTCTCTACGCACGTGACAACAGAAAACCCACGTTCTGGCCAAACATTACTAAACACCTATCTCCTCCATTTTTACATTTGATTCTCCTAGCCTGAAACATCCTAATTTCCCCCCTGCAAATATACATACTTAACCTCATATATGCACTTAAAACAGTACATATATGCACACTTATAAAAGACATAACTCAATGCCCCCAAACAAGTTCTGTTTTTGACTTCCCACTTCACTAAAATCACACGTTCACAGCTGGAATTCTTCTGAAGCGCTCTCCAAAGAGCTCCTCAGAAACCCCTTCTTCGGGAATCATAAAGGACAAACCTACTGCACGTTTGCACACACATGCTTAATACTTCCAGCGTATCTTTAGTACTGTTATTGGATAGGTAATCGACCATAAATAGTTAGTATTTTTCACTTAGGCCTTCACTTTACAGCTTACTTGAAAGTTTGGGATGTGTGTGTGTACACAGAATCTGAAAAACACACCACTTAAATCTTTGGAAATTACAAGCTGTCTTGACAAGTGCCTCAAGGAAATGCTTCTGACCTTCTCCTAACTGTCCAGATGATCCAGTCTGTCACAGTGATTAGTTAGAATATTGCAACTATGCATAGACCCACTTGTTCCTACTCTGATTTATTATTTCATTTACTGAAGTTAAGAAAAAGCAACACAATATTCTTTACAGAACACACAATAATCAATCATTAAGAAGGACTTCTTTGTTGATGAAGAAATTGAGGAGAAAACAGTTGTAATGAGACTAACAGAGCTTGTAAAGATTGCCCTGAAGGGGGTGAGGGGCAGAGGTACTACTATTCCTATAGAGTTAATAAATATTGTGCTAAAAGCTAATGAAATGAGATTATGCATAATGGAATTCCTCAGGTAGTTCAACAGCTCCCCAGCCACAGGGAATATCTGATAACATCTACAGAAGATACAACACATACTCATTTCCATAAATAAATAAAAATAAAATAAAATAAACAAGAAAAGCGATGGCAGAAGGGAGAAAAGGGTAGCCCAAAAGGGAACATATTAGCTAACAATCACTTACAGCTCTGCCTTATATCTATACTCCCCTTATCCCAAAGGATGCAAGGGGAATAGTATCTTCTTTCAATACACATACGTACATATATATACATATATATACAGACACACACACAAAACCTCACACTTCGATCCAAAAAATAGTATTTTCCCTTTAGCACCAGGCTTTCCCAACAGTAGGGGGCTTATCATTTGAAACATTAACATTTACTTTGCAGAAATGCCAGAACAACAGGAAAACATGCACTCGTCTACCACCACATATCTCTAGAACAAAACCACTCACTAACGTCTTCTCCAAGAACAGCATCCAGTCCATAACTATTCTGCTGTGTAGAGTGCATGCAAGGATCTGTTATTTTCCTCTTCCAGGTATTAAACACATCTTGAAAATGGATCCATTATCTGTTTTCCTGCTTGCTTTCCAGAAACAAAAATATAGCTAACAACTGGTTTGGTGAATATCAAGCCAAGAAACAACCAGGTGCTCTTTATTTAAATTGTGCTGCAATGTTGTTCAAGTGATTTTGCAGTGGAAATCTGTTATCTTTGTTTGCAGGAGTTGCCTTACTAATGAAACAGAATCTTTGACCAATGTGGATATCTGATTATTTCCTCTGTCTTTCTACAGGATCCTAAAATATATTAAGGAATTTCTTAGTGTGTGTCTTAGTCTACTTAACAATATAAATAATTCTCAGCAGCAAGTATTTCCCACCTCCTTCAACTCCTCCACCACTTTCAACTCCTCCAAAGTTATTCATTTCTGTACTTTAAACAATTTCTGATAATCAAGTAGTGCAACACAGATGCTCCTTGCAGAACAGCCTAAAACTAGAACTAGACAAAAAAAGACAGCAATAGCCATTTACAGGAATAAATCACAAGTGGATTGGTCTAAAAAAACCATATCAAAAAGGTCGTGTCAGTTCTCCCCATTTCAGACCAGCACAACTGATGGAATCTTAGTTTACTGTTGGGGAATTGCAATGCTGTCAAAGCAAAGCCAAATATCTTCCCTGTGATCAAGGAGCATCTGGCCCTATGCAGCTTTAAATCAAGTGCTACTTATCTTAAATCCGATTAGCAAGTTTGGGTTTGGAGGTTTGGGGTATTTTGTTTGTTTCCCTGAAACACAGTTTTAGCAGCTATTTAGAGAGGATTCTGCTGTGACCAACTCAATATGGTTAAGGAAAAGTATGCAAGCAAGTTAACTTGCACAGGTATGTATGGAAATTACTCTACCTCTACCCTAGCTTCATCTTCAACAGATTGTTAAGAATCAAACCCCTGAAAGTTGGAGATACATTTAAAGTGACAAAAAGATTAAGCATTTTTCTGGAATCCATGAGAGAAGGTGGAAGCAGCAGTCACTTGGGATCTTGAGTGTTATATTCAGTCTCTCCTGATGAGATCTGGCTGAGCCGTTTGCTTGATCCCCACAGCTTTCGGGAAAGCTGACCTGAGCGCATCTGTTTAAAGTAATCCAGAGAAACAAAAGGAGGGGGAAGGGATAAGGCGGATAAATTAAAAAGGAGCTTCAGACACTGATTCTGGTGAAGTGCAGACACTAAAAGGTATTACATAAACATAAAATTACACCAACAAAAAATATTTAAAAACAAATAAACCAAAAGTTACACACTTCAGGATGATTCTTGGGACTGACACAAAACAGACAAAACGCTAATCACTATTTCCTGATTTTGAACAGTTAAAGGGATATTGTCAAGTAATGGAGACTTAATACTTAACCTGCTTTAAATGGCTTAAAAATAGTCTTCAGTTTAGATTGCTGTTTTGTTAGAGAGAAAAAATAAGAGCTGAAGGTCAAACAGAAATGAATCAAATTAGCAGACAGGGCATTTCAAATAAAAATTGCTAGAATTGAAAAGGAAAAGATAATTGAAATGAATCCTTGACAAGTTCCTTAAAGTGACGGAATACTGCAGGGCAGCGGTGGCAGAACGAGGGAAAGAGAAAGGATAGCTCCTGGTGTCAAACTTACAGTCTTCCAAAGATCCAGGGGGAAGTACTCAGGGTAAAATTTAAACCAGAAATAATTCATACCAAATATTCCATAGTAAAGACAGATTACAAGCAACCAGAGGCCATATTAAATCCAGCATCTGATGAGCCTGCAATCTGACCTCAATTTGTAAAAAACCTGCTTTAACTAACTCCTTAAATACACAGATTATGATTGGCCAGTAGTGATCACAGTCTGGCAGCTGAGTAGAATATGAAACCTCTTATAGTTTAATAAACAAGATGCATGCCTTAACAGCACAAGTTTGAAAAAAGTTTCCAACAGTTAAATACTACCAGTGAGCGTAGGAACTGTATCATCAGAGCAGCAGTGTTCCAGGAAAGGCACAGTGCTGAAAGGGGTTATCACTGCCAGGTGACATCCCCCAGACTTCTGTAACATCCCAAACAGCTAGGTAATTTTTAAAATATAAAAATATTTGTTATACTTCATTTCTGATCAAACTGTCAATGCAGAAAGACTAAAGGCCAATCTTAATACCAAGCAGCATTTCATTTTATGCATAATAAAGTATTTAGAAGGTGTCTCCCTTTATTCTAAGGATGAGTATTACCAAAAGCCAGAAGTACAATGGTGTATTCTTCTGCATAAAGAATTTAAAATTCTAATAATTCATATATTCCTTCCAGACTAACTAAATAAATAGTCCCCCCACTTTACAAATATATTGATTCATGTCATAATAGAAAACTGGAAAATCTGGGACTTTCTTTCTCCCCCCCCCCAAGATATTTGTTTTAAATCTATTTACATGGATATTAATCTGGCAGATCATCTGAATTATAAGCAGAAGATACTGGAAAAAAGCTGTTTGAAAGTCTCTACATCTATAAAAGGAACCCAGCCTTTGAAACAAAACCTGCTTCAGAATTAGAAAAATAGATGTGATTAGGAACTGAAAAAGAAAACAAAAAAGCCTTCAGTCTAATGAGACACATACATTTCAGCCTACAAAAGATCTTTTCTCAGGCGTAGGAAACTTAGAAGTGACAGTGACTAAAACTGCCGTTAAAAAGATGTGTTTAACCACATTATAAGCAGTTCCTCATCAATTCTACAATAGGAAAAAGCTGTCCAAGTGGACAAATCAGTGGAAACATCCCCTTCCCACCAGCTGCAGGCAAGATCAGACTACCATGCTCTGAAGCCCGTTTCAAATATTCAACTGTGACCCCCCCTACCTAAAACATTTTTAAATACCGACAAATTAAGTTGTCCTGTTTTAACAATCGGAATATAAAATTAAATTAACACAGGCTGTTCTGGTATGTGCTGAAGGTCATGCAGAAGTGATAATCATAATTCCAAGTAAATACACTGCAGCACAATGGAAATTGAGTTATGAAGAGAGGAAGGTTTAAGCTAACTCAAGCACTCTGACAGTCATGACGAGAAGTACTTAAAGCAGAACCTGTTTTGTGCAAGGAAAACTGGGCATAGCTATCTGATAGATGGATGCTCTGTATTTGATACTGCATACGCAGTACCAACAAGTTTATATTCACCATATGGAGCACAGAGCATATTGGGAACCTACAAAATGATTCTTTGTGCATTTACAATTAGAGATTCTTAACAGAAAGAAATAATTATTTTTTCCCCAATGTCAGTCAATGCATATTAAAAGGCATCTGACAGAAACCATAAAAGTAAAGAAAGTAGCTTACTGTTTTGTTTCCAATTTTCTTCTGGAAAATTATTTCATCAAGAAGTGGCTGACAACACTAACACGTTCAGAAAAGGTTAGCTAATATGACTTTGCTTATTCATATGTCAGTGATAAAGTCTGGAGGTTAGTCCAACTGAGTTTCCCATCTCCAATCCCTATACACTTTTGATTCTTACTGAGAAATCTCAGTAGAGCAGTCTCAAAAGTTATTTCTTCCCCACTGAAAACTGAAACTTGCTCTTAAATTTGCCCTGCCATAGAGGAGACCTCTTGCTCAACTGGAAAGCAGAAATAATTGAATTTCCCACTGTTCGGTAGAGAAAGTTCTTGATGGTGGGTTTTACCTCTGCTGGTTTGCCAACACCAACGATAATCAACTTGCCATCCTCCAAGCCAACAAGGATGTGGCTATATTCTTTGGTGACAGAAATGCAATGGATTGGCAGTCGCATGGCTAAGGGCGAGATGATCAGATTCAGGCTGAAATGAACAAAAACCACACAGAGAAGGTACGTCACGTATTTATTTGCACATACTGCAAAGAATCGCACTGCATTTGAAATTACTGTCTATGGGATGCATTATAAGACAGTTTATCAAGCACCTAGTTTGCAATTTCAATTATTGGGAACTCCTAAGGAAAGATCAAATCACACCCCAGAGTACAGCTCCAATAACAAGGAAGGGCATAGATGGGTAAATCAGTAAATTAAGACATTCTCTGAGCAGCAGCAACATTAGTCCTGCAACTGCCTAAGGACAAAGATCATTCCCATTCTGAAGGGCAATGAAGCTATACAGAGAGTAGGAATAAGCAGAGTTTAAAAACCAAATTCAGAACTACATGAGAACTATATCCAGCAGATGCTGAGCTCCCAGTGACCAACTAGACATGGGGACAATCACGGCCTGCATGTATCAGACACATCTCTTCCTAAATTCTGTCAATTCCAGCCCACAATCAGGATAAATGGTTGGAAGGAAAGGGACCTGGTTTGACCTCTCATTTTCCATCCCCCCCATCAACATGGTTCTCCAAAATGAGTTTTTCCAGGAACGTAGAATAAAGCAATTGCCACCATCTACATCATCGCTGGAATAAGAATGGAAGGTATAGTCTCCATGAGCTCCATGTTATAGCAATTTGTAAAGGAGCCTTTGTATTTGCATCTCAGTAGTAAACTACTGATGCTGGTACATTACCTGTAGAGATCCCGTATGGAAAGGAATCCCTGCAAGCTGCCCATCACAATATACTCGCCAGTCACACACATATCTGATACTTCCTCCTTCAGAGTCTCAGAACCCAGATACTTTCCATTGACAGAGTAGAGATGTAATGCGTTCTTATCCTGAATAGATGAAAAGTAAGTGTCATGGAGGATGGACTGGATTAAGAATGTATTACTTGTACCTTCAGCTCACTAACAGGAGTTAACTTGGGCAGTAATCTACAGACAATATTCCTGACAACAGTTTGCTTGTTGAATGATACAAGACAACTGAGCACACAACCTACACACAGTATACACTGTGTGGACCTTCTTAAAGTTTTTCCTCTTTACTTCTTGGTGTAACACTGAAACTTCTTACCTGTCCATCCTGATCAATTCCAAGTTTTCAAGAAACATTCATGGAATTAATGGGCAGGTCCCTATTCTTTCTGAGGGTTTTTGTTAAGGAAGAGAAAAGGGAGAGAGCCCCCTTTTATCTTTAACCCTTTTAGGAAGTGAAAAGCAGAAGGAAACGTTTATTTCACAGAGCTACAGGTAGAAGCACTTTCTGGACAGAGCAATGAATTCTTGATGGATTAAAGAACCAGCCAGCATGACCATCTTAAATTTTTCCAGCCTGACAATACCACAGTCTCATCTCTCCTCAGTCTCCCAATGTAGCTAGAATGCCTACCTCCAAGAAACCTGTCTTTCAGGCAATTTCCCATGCTCGTAAAAATCACAACAGCTCTAGCTTTATCAGATCAACTACATAACCACTCTCACAATAGACTGAACAAGTTATACTGTGAACCTTATAGCTGTTTCTTCACCCCAAGGCTAAGAAATACTAGTGTAGTCCCAGGGCATCTTGCACCCCAGATTGGCTGCTCTCTATTATTTCTGTGAGTAGTGGAACTGTTTTCCCCCAGTTTTGCATCCCAAAGCAGCTCTTGCAGGAAGATTCATTAGTGCATGCTTGAGCATCTTCCTTGCAGGTGGCTAGGAGATTTTCATGAAACCTATCAGAACACATTATGTCTCTGATTTTTACCTCTCCATCAAATTTCACTAAAATCAACTAGTAGAATAAGAAAAAAGAAGGAAACAGACAAATCAAACATAGCATGGACCAAATAAGCCTCATATCTTTAGGAAACAAGGATAAAATTAAGCATGTTTGTGATTAGTCTTCAGCAAAACAAGCAAAGGTATTCCATGAACTTAAGTACCTTAAGAGTGGTCTTTCCTTCTATGCTGGTGTGGACAACTATATGACCTTCCCAAGACACAGCCAGGTTGGGAACAGTCAGCAGGAGAGAACTCTCACGAGGTGGCCGCAAAGTCCTCATGTACTGACCTTTCCGAACAGTGCGGATAATAACAGTCCCATCCTGCAGAGACCAAATTTAGGTAAGTGCTGTTACTCAGCAACAACCTCTGAAGTGAATTACAGCAACACATGGAATATTAAAAACAAAAAAAAACAAAAAAAAAACCCCAAAAAACCAGCTTGTGATACAGAGGGAGTATTGTGAAAGCACTTAAATCCTCAACTTGGGATCAGGATTCTTGAGTATTAGGAACTCTACTCAGAGAATCCTTCCCTTCAAGGCCTCGTAATATAGGCAAATGAAAAAAAAACAAGCACAAATAGGGCAAGGGAGGAAGGGTAGGCAGCAAGCAGCCATGTCACATGTCACAGGAGATGTCAGCATTAGGTGCAGCAGAGGGTTAGTATTAGGCCAGCATAGTGCAGCAAGGTAGAGAACAAGTAAGCTATGAAGAGCCTTCAAGGCTAAGCAAGCAGGGAAGTTCTGTCACAGAATTATTTCTATGAGAAGTTTAAGTTTTTCAAATATGTCCGCACACTTTAAATCTCATCTGTCCAAAAATAACACAACATGGTAGCTGAGGCCTATGCTGTGTAGAACATAGTTTGAGACAGACTGATTTAAGCATGCAGCAAGGGAGATGCTACATGTTGTCATCTTGACGTACAAGGCTGAATAAGAAATCGGGAAATAGTCATGTTTTTGGTATCACAATCAACTCCAAACATGCTCTAGGATTTGAGTAGAGAAGAAGCAAAAAAGGGGAAAGCATGAAGGTGCTTACCCTGGATCCTGACACTGCCATGTCCAGCTCAGTGCTGATGCCAACACTCAAAACTTCATCGGTATGCCCATAAAGGATCTGTAAGGGCTTAGGTGCCAGGCCTACGGGCACTCCTCCCTGAGAGTAACAAAAAGTGCAATGACACATTCTCTTGCAGCTGAAGGACAAAAGAAATAATTTCTGGTATCTTCAGTATCACTGGTGTGAGATATATATTTGACACAGGCCAAAACCAAAGTCACAACTCACCCATTCCAACTTCAATTTACTGCCTTATGTCAGCAGCCCTATTTACTGAAATCACAAGAATGAATGAACATACAATTACTATGTGGATGTGAAAGAGCGAGTTGTTCATCTGAGGTGTTTCTAGCCCCCTTTGCATGAGCGGGTGTGCAAGTATCACAGTAAGCACTCCTAACTGGAGTGCTTCACCCACCCACCTTTTCCTTCCTTGTGTATCTGGGCTTGTTCAGTTCCTGCAGTTTACTGTGGAATTAAGCATTATCTTCATACTAAAGCTCAAAGAAACTAAAAGCTATTTTGCTTAAAATTACAGCAACTTGGTTCCATTTTCTAAGGAAAGATAAAGAAACAGTTCCTCCGAGTGACTGCCACTAGTATGAGATACAACGGAAAGCCTGCAATAATGCTCATAAAAAAGTGTGAGGCATTTGCCTACATGACTGCAGGGTATCAAAACGATCTAGGGCTTGCATTCCAGTGAGAGTACTGTCAGCATATACAGCCTCATTCCCCAATCAGGTCTAAGGCAAGCCCTGTGCTTAAAGAGAAGGTGTGGCAAGTTGTTCTGCAGAGAACACCTTATTATGGTTTGTGTGAAAGGATCTGGGTGCCAATCAAGCCCCGAAAGGCTGAAGCATACAGGAACGTAGAACACGTCAGAATACAGAGCTGGGAAAGAAGGTGACAACACAGAATAGAAGTGGCAACATGCAGGACGTTGCTGTCACAATGTGAGGACCAAGAGAAAACCCTCCAAAGAAGAATTTACAACACATACAACTAAAATATTATTTATATACCTATTACATAAATAAAAACGTATATTAAAAATCCTAACAAAAAGCAACTCCTATCTAAACAGAAATAAATCTCCAGAGGAGGACTCATCATTTAACTCACTCCGAAAAGATAAATAAAAGATTCCCAGTGTTTATCCTCATCTGAGACCAAAAATACCACTGTGAGCTCTAGGGCCTTGCCTTTCTGACCATGCACCACTGGCACAACACACACCACTTCTTGAAAGGACTATGTATACTCTCACCATAAAGACAGCTCACTGACAGGTGATCTCTTTTTCACAGCAGGCTTCCATAAAACACACATAGGTTTGCAGTACTGTAGTGGTTTCATGTGCTGATTTTAGTTCAGTGATAAGAGCAAGGTGACCTGATCAAATGTACTGTCCATAAGACATGTCAGGAACCACCCCCCAATTAATGCTATTCACACATCCATGATGCAGCAATCAGAAATTAACATTTAAAGCATACAACAATAGAAAGGCCTCACATCTCGTGAGTTTAAGTACACACATGCATCTCACAACCACTTCCATCGTGTGAAAGAACAAGACCAATATTAAAGTTTTCCAAAATGCCACTGTAAACCCAGGTAAAAGATCAATGTCTTTGCTAACTCCAGGCTTACTTATCAGTACTTCCTGCAGAGCAAAAACGGTACCAAAATGCAGCCACTAGAGTGAGCAGCAGCGTACAAACAAAAATCTTCAACTATAAACAGTGCTCCGATTAATTCCTGCAGCCTTAAGTGTCTCTTTTCTTTCAGTCTCCCATCTGTACGATGGGGAGAATATTTGCCTACCGTGAAAATAACCCGTAAAACCATTAACAGTTCCTTTAAAATCAAGGTAACCTCAAAGCATTGTCATCGTTATTGTACTCCAGCTCCATAGTAACTAATGAGTATAGTGAATATTTCAAACACAGATGACAACTGGCCTAATAAAATTACTGATCTAAACAGTTTTAGTGGACTATTCTACCTTGCAAATCTGAAAGAAAGAGAAGAAACCAATAAGCCATCATAACAAAACAATCAATAACAAGAAACATTCAGAAACTGCTTCTCATAGTATACTAAAATAACCTACCTGCTGAACTATTTGCCATATCATGCATGTAGTATCTCTGGAGCCTGAAATTAGATGGATTCCACAGTAATCTATTGCCAAGCAGGTCACAATATCTAGATAAAGGAAGGATAACAAGAAGATGTGATGCAGTCAGATAGGTAAGACTAATTTCCAGCAGAATGACTGTGCAAGCAGTATGTCAACAACGTATCTTGATTTGCACTCAGCACAAAAAGTTCTGCTGCAACAAGTGTTGATGAGACTTTATTAATTAAAAAATGAAGTCATTATATACCCACATGTAACAACCTGACTTAGTCACCTTCATTATCTACAAAACAGTAGTCAAATCTTATTTCGAAAGTACATTTAACAGTCACTAAAGTGACTAAAAGCCATACTCAAGCATTTATATATAGTCCTGGTTCAAATATTCCTCTGTTTCTATGTTGCCATTCCTTTATGACTGCTGTGCCTGCTCAGATGCACTGGCTATAATTCTTCCCAAGAAGACCAACCAAACACCAAGGTACCATACCAAGATTCACATACAACCTTTCATTTCAGAATATAATGAGTTACTAACCCATGTGTCTGATGTGCTGCCCAACCAGCTTGCCTTTCGTAAGAGATGTTACTCTGATGCTATTATCCCAGTGTCCTCCACTAAACAGCAATTTTGCATCATGGGATACTGCAAACAACTTCGAGGTGACCTCCAGTCCTGGTGCAAAAGGACCACCTATGCTGCGCTGGGTTCTGCAGGCAAATGATGAACAGTTAAGATTCACCTTAGTGCACAGTGTATTTTGCACTCTCTACATCCTTAAAAATTAGTAAGAAATACTACCTATAAAAGAGGCTATACTTAGAAAAACAGCAGGTGAAATCCTGGCCCCCTGATAACCATGGCAAAACTCATGCTGCCATCAGTGGAAGCAAGATTGCACCTTAGATCTTTTCTGTCTTTTACATGATTTGAGTTTGTGTGAATAACTCACATCCCTAGTAAATACTGTAATATTAAAGAAAAAAGGAAACTTCACAAAACCAAGGAAAAGAAACTACCACATATACCTGCACTATAGCATGAGCAAGTATTGAAGACTGTTCATCTCAGATTCCAAGACGAGTTTGTGAGATTCATAATTAGAAAAAAAAAATTAATCGTTAGTAGATTTAAGAATGAAGGAAGAACCTTAAAATACCACTTACAGAATTCTTTACTGGAACAGTATCACAGATTAGACGTACTATTGAGCATCAGAAGATGCATACTTAACTGAAAACCCAGCCAATCAAAACAGGACAATCCACTTATAAAACATGCATGGTATTTCGTTACTGTAGATGCATTCAGCTGCATTTTTCCTCATCATTTGCTTACTTTGGATTTGTCACTGTGGTATCTCTGATGAATGTAAAATAGTTGGAGATATTTTTATCGTAAGGTAGCCAACCATGGGTTCCAATAAGGCAATTCAGACTTGCTGTTACCTGAAAAAGTTTGATAGAAAACAAAAACAAAAAAAAAACAACAAAAAACAGTGAAACCCAGAGGCTTATTTTCTGCTTGTCTTTCCTAGTAATGAAGCTTGCATAAACACCAGCATTGCTTGAGTTTAACACAAAGGGGGGGGGGGGAACTCCCCCAAAACACACACACAAAAAAAATCCAGCTCAGGCGAAAGGTTTCAACAGGGACAGATCAAAGAAAAGCACATTTATTTCCTTTTTTTATTGTAAAAAAAAAATTTTTTTATTATGCAGATCCTACATAGAGATGCAAATACAACAACAATCTTTTTGCTTATTTTCAGTCATCTGGACATCTACCATAGTACTAGTGCCTGTATTAATCCATGCAAAATTAATTTTAGGAACAGTAAAGGCCTATAAAATATGTACATGACAGACATGGCACAGATTAAGATGCAGGTTAGAAAGCAATGATAAACATAACAGTACCATTAATAACTCAGTCTTATCATTTTAAAGCTGGGCTGCTTGCATTAGGAAATCAATTGCTGCTATGGAAGCAGATCAAGTGGGCAACTTGCAATACACCTCACCATAACTTACATTGACATCTCACCAACAGCTAAATGCCATTCAACAAGTCAGCCTTGCTTCTCTTCAGAAGACAAATATTTAACTTAGAGTTGACTCTCACCATAGATCAAAGGAACACATTTCAACAGGAACAGTTGGGAACAGTTTCTCTTTAAGTTTTGCATGAAGAAAAACAAAACAAACCCCACACCACTGTCTCCAGTCTCCAAGAACAGTATTAACATATGCAACTCACCAAGATCTCTGGGCTTCCCTGAGACATAAAAGAACGTGACTGATTCCTCAGGACGATAGCTTTGACAATGGGGACACCGTCACTGATTCCCTAAAAGAAAGGGCATGGTTTGGGTCTGATGATATTCAGGAGCTAAAGGACAAGTGTAGGACCTGCAGAGTATGACCAAAGTCTCCAGAATCAGTGTCAGACCTATGAAGTACTCTCAGGCCCAGCTACACACATACTTAGTTCACACAGCTAAACTGTGTCACAAACACCAGAGATAAAACCTGTCTCTGTCCCAAATCAGAGAGTTTAGCCACTGAATTCAGCGAGTTCTCAAATATCACCAGTGACATTCTTGGCTTTCACAGAGTGGCGGTTAATTTAGTACTCAAACAAGACCCCAAAAAAGGGCCAGCAGATAGAAGTTGATGGGATTCAAACTCTATAAAGCAAATTAAAATGACAGAGCTCGTTATACACATTACATTTTTAAATATTTTCTTCAAATCACAAGCAAGTTTTACTTTCATCTAGGTTATGACCTTTTGTTTCAGATTAGACTTCAAACACTTTCAAATAAGCCACCTACCTCTATGAAGAATGACTTCAGTTCAGTGAGGTGCTGGAAGAGATTCAGAGTAGAGGTCTCACTTCTGGTCAGTCTCTGCACTACCTCTTCTGCAGACAACCTTTGAGGATGTGGCTCCTAAGAGACAACATTTGAAGGAATATCAGGTTAGACAATCTTTTATCAATTTGTTCAAGTCACATATGGCAACCTCATTGACAATCAATACAAAACCAGACACTTAGGCACCTAATTTGCTTTTAGAAGGGAAATTTCCTTCTTTTGAAAATGCTGTGTTAGATTGCCATCAGCGCAACCTTTGCAAGTGCTGATATAGTAAAGGATTAGCTTTCCTAAAGTAACAAACCATTATCATCTTTCCATTTTTTCCCCACAGGCCCTTGATAACTCAGTTGGATTTAACCGCAAAGGTCTGACTGATAAGGAACAAACAGCATTACCTTTAGCAGCTGACAGGGAGTTTGTCCAAAATTGTTTATCATTCCTTCTAAAGCTTTCCTTTCTTTCTCATCCGTTAAAGCATCCAAATCCACAGCTCCTAAATCAGAACCAGAATGATAGAGGGAAGGGGAAAAAATTAACATAATCCAAACAATTTACTGAGAAAAGACATTGCAAACAAATGTACGAAAAAAATTCAACTGCATTATCACCTTTTTGCCTCCCCAAAGCCTTCAAACAGAACATCCATATAAAATATGATCTTCTGAAAACTCATTCAATGAGTTACACCCAAAAGCCACCCAAAATCCACTGTTGGGATTAACAGACTAACATTTGTCATGGTGTGTGTACATAAATATATGTATATGCACACATATATAACATAGGTATATCACAGGTATGTAAGCTCTTAACCGGCTCTTAACTTCATGAACACCAGTATAGGATGCTTGTGTTTAAATACAGAAACCAACCTATCCCCTGAACACACACACAAAAAAAGCCAGCTCAGGTGAAAGGTTTCAGCAGGTACAGTTCAAAGAAAAGCACATTTATTTCCTTTTGTCATTGTAATCCACATGCAAGGCATATATTCTAGACAGTGGCTTAACAGAATTCCATATTCCTTACAATTCACAATCATTTAGCTCTAGCTTCTTCTCCTTCTCTTTGAAATAGTCTTTGGTAATAGTTAATAAGTTTTCATGAGTTTAAAAAGGCTCGTAGTACAGTTCTGGCTCTGAGAAAGCGTGTAAGGCAATGCCTTTCATTCCAATATTCAAGATTATTTTCATCAGATATTTAGAAAAAACAGAATGAGAATTTTAGATGTATATGTTCAAATTTCAATCCATCTAAGCACATTTCACATTAAGCCGGACGATATATTTGACCTAGAGATATTAATGGAGGAAAAGAATATTGTTTCCTGCTAAACACTGAGATATAATTATGTTTTTGATATTTTATTGATATTTTAAGCAATTTACCATGACTCCTCAACCATGAGAAACCCCTCCCCACAAATGTTAAAAACAAACAAGCAAAAACCAAATAAACATCCCAAAGCCCCAGTATTTTCAGAAACCAAATTTAAGCAGCTGGAAAAGTCTCCAGTTTTATAAATTTCATTAACATTTTAGGTTCACAGCTTTTAAGTTATATCCTTAAATACCCAGAATATTCAATGTTTTAATCACAAGTTGTGCTGCCACATTTCAGCTCCAATTTTGTTGCCTTACCATATGTTGCTGTACAGCATGCCCACAAATCAAATATTTTCTGGCTAATACTAAAAACCCACGACTGACGGCAATGCCCAGAGAGCATATTGCTTTGTACCTTCGTAAGTACAGTAATAGAAGACATTGAGCGCCTCCACTGCAGCCGGGCCCCTCTGCTTGTAGCCAAAAATCAAATCTATCCATTCATGCAGATGAGCAGAAACATACTCCGATTCCTAGAGGAAAAGTTACTCTCGTAAGAACATGAAAAATACTGCTCCTTTCTAGAAGTATATATTTTATGCAAAAGATTAAATTCCTGAACTAAGAGTATCCACAAACTGAATATATACCAACATATGGGGCAGAAGCCTAGGAATATGCATGTGTTTTAAGGGCAGAAACTGCAAAGTAAGAGGGGAATTTAATACAGTGAAGCAGCACACCTCAATATTGAAAAGCAATGGAAGGTAAGTTGCTGGTTCCTTACTACCACACAGAATAAACTATAAAAGGCAGTGGAAGTGTTATCACTTAATTTCACCAAATTTTGCTTTTTCTAATGCAGCAAACTTCCGAGTTACTAGTATCTTCAGGCTCTTGCCTTTTTTTTTTTTTTTTAAGCATTTTATTTACACACACAGTGCTTTGAACTGAAAGTTCCTATGTTACTTGTCATGTCCAATACAACCACAACTCTAGTTGAAATATAGTTCCAGTATTTTACACTTAAGCCACAGTGACAATATGTAACTGTACTGCCTTTATCATTACTTCATGCAAAGATTCATGTAACCATCGTCTTACCAGAGCCTTCCTGTGCTTATAGATGAAGTCTTCTGGGGAGTGGGCCCATTTGGGGAGAATAACATCATTTACTACCTCCTTGGATATTTGAAGTTGACCCAGGTTAAAACCTAGCAATTAATTTGGAGATTAAGAGTTACTACAAAATATTTCAGAAGTTTCAAGTACTCAGTAAAGATTAGAAGTGTTATTTTCTCAACATAAGGGAAGGATATTGAAAAATTCTTGATGTAATTCTCCAGCAACCCTACTACTGGCACAGGAGGCCAAGTTCTGCTCTGAATCTCTAAAATGTTAGATGATAGTTGTCCAAAGCATTCAAATAATTTAGAAGCTTAAGTTCCAATCTCAAAGTAACATTAATCATTTATACTGCTACCTAAACATATATGCATTTGCTTTATTTTACTACAATTAAGAGTCCAAAACTAATTTGTAAGTGTGAAGTTAGTTTTAGGATAAATGATCGCAGAATCAAGGCTTTTGGGAAGCCTTAAATCCCACCAACTTTCACTAGAATAAGTCTTTGGTTCTTAAATTGCTTTTGAAAGTATGACTTGGACGTTTTAAACTTTTATGATTCAGAACTCTAGAAGACTAAAGCATCAGCAGCACAAACTTACAATTTTTTTAATTTTTATTTCTTAAACAGAATTCTCTATGTAATAAATGAGATGGGATAAAAACAACTAGGAATCTCATAGAAAATAGGATGCTGTTTTTTCAATTAACATTACATAGCAGTGGAACAGCTTTATTTTTCTTCTAAAGGGTACTGAAACCTTACATGGCTCTAAATTCAGGTGACTGCACTGGAAGATAACTGTTACAAGCAGTAAATATGCTGATTGCCTAGACCAAATAAAAGACCTCACATGTTTGAGAACGTCCAAACTACCACCCAAGAAACCCAGTAAAATGGGTAGAATAGAGTATTATTTAAACTGTATTAACTTTTCTAAACTATTTAATCATTAACTACTGCAAACTTTTTTTTTTTAACCTCCAAATGAGCATTTTTGATCTTCTTATGAATTAGGGAGACAACACTATTTTTAGCCATTCTCAAATTCCAAGTCAGAATTTTAAACACCATTTAGGCTGTTGCTAAATGCAACCAGTGTCCCACTGAACAGTTTGAGACCAGTGTAACAATTAAAATACTTTCTACAACAAGCACATTATAAAGCTTAAGTGAGAAGTGTTCCACAGCGTTCATGAAAGAGCGGTGACAATTCTTTTCTGGAGAATACAAGAGCAGCTTGTTATGCACTACATTCTGAGCAGCCAGTTTACCATTTTGATTCTCGAGGAACTCTGGGAAGTAGAAGAACTCTGGTGTAAGTTCCTTCACATCATTGGGGTTGTCCATGAGCGCCTGCCACGTAGCAGGAATGGAATGAAACTGGCGATCTGCACAGTCAAACCTGGAGGTCAGAAAAGGTAAGTCAGATGTTGACCATTCCCTTGTTTAAAAGATAAGGAAAAGCAGCAGCGTGCTGCTTATTTGCTCACAGTATACCTGCCACTCTGAAGCTGGATATGAAGTGTTGTGAAAGGTTCTACCCGAATGAGGTAATGCATGACACCAGCGGCGTTTGAGTAATGTGTTCCATAATGAAACTTGTCAATTATCCCAAGGGGATCCTCAAAATTCTCATATCTAAAAAGAAAAAACTCTGTAAATATAAATACAATATATTTACTGGAGACAAGGATTGAAAGAACAGATCATAACAATTTAGAGAGAGAATATACATTGAAAAAAATACATTGAGCTCTATTTAACATGAGGATTCAAATTCTGGCTCTCAAAGTCCCTAAGCCACAGATTGCAGAAAGGCAGAAATCTACACCGGATGAAGGATCACCCTTTGCATACCTGTTCTTTTCTTCCCTAGGCATTTGCTATCAGCTGTCAGAAACTGGATAAAGGGCAAGACAGACGTGATTTAGCAAGACTTCATACAACAGCCAAAAAGATCACATCATTAAGCTGAATATTTATTACTGAAGGGACTTATGACAGTTTCCTTCAAGATAAGGGGAAAAAAGAAAGAGAAAGAAAAAAGTGTGCGTGACTGCCTCAGGATGCAGATAAGAGTGTTAAAATAAATCTATGTCTGTTTTCCTTTTCTATTGGCAAACTGTCTCCAGTATCGTGCCACCACCAAGCTGATGTGTTTCTCAGTGTCACATAGCTAGTAGGAAAAGTTATAGTTACATACTGCCAGAGAACCAGTTTCATTCCAGTTAGGAATAGCCTCTAAGTGTTCAAAGCAATTCTCCATGTTCAGAGTTTTCTGAAGAAAGCTAGTTTTGGAAGCAGCCTGACAATGCAATCTGGCCTGATAGCATACTCACTCCCCACACTAGCAAAAAGGAAGGAACACTGCACTGACATGTGGGTGTAAGGACTTGTCATTCCTACCTACAGAGGAGCTGCTGAAAGTGGCTGAGCTACAGCTTATTTCAAAGATAATAATCTATGCTAGAAAAAAAAAAAAAAAAGAGCCGGAAGCCCAGATCTAGGAATCCGATCAATGCCGCCTTCCAGCAGTAGCAACTCACCTCATCAGCATGGTTTCATATTTTCTTATCTTGAAACAAAGTATGTCTTTTCAAGCTTCTGGACCATTAAATTCAGTGTTTCTACAGCCTTTCAAGTCTATCATACCCACATCTTAGAAATAACCCAAAATTTACAACAGTAAATTTTGTCCTTTCCATGCTGTAAGAGTTAACCTGAGCACAGCAAGGAACAAAGAATCAATCTTTGCAAGTGCATCTGTGATGATATAAAATTAGCTTTTAAAACTTCAATGTCACTGCTTTTTTTTTTCTTTCTTTCTTTTTAAGTATTATTGGCCTGGAGACTCAGAAAACAGAGAAATTAACTGAGTGTTCAAATGCATACTTCTCTTTCACAGCCTTAGCATTCTTTTCGTTTACAACCCCAATGGGTTTGGACAGATCTCTAAAGACAGCAGGATTATTCAGGTCCAGTTCTTCTGAAGTATAATCTCGTAAAATCCAGGGGAACTAGAAAAAATAAAAAAAAAAATCACAGGTCCAATTGAAACTAAAGATGCATCTTTCGAAACAGAAAAAAATACATAACTTCAGCAACAATAAAAAGCTTATTTTTTTAAAATTACCACAGGATATTGAGCAAGGTCATTGTAAGTTCGTCCTGCCATTGTGTTCAGCTGAATAAGGTAGTCAAAATTGGATATTTCTCTATTCACCCATTTCTGAAGGACAAAAAAAAAAAAAAAAAAAGGAGATACAATGGAAGTTGTTATATCAAAGCTGCTGTTATTGCAAATTATTTGTCTTGTCAGTATTTATCTGCCAAAGGAGAGTATTGGTAGGCAAAAGGCACAAGACTATAACCATGTTATGAACTTCCAGATTTAATTTCTCATAATCTAGTTAATTTTTCTTTTGTTTTAGCAACTGTGCTACCTGTATTTCATTGAAACTGTGCCCCTGATTAACACCAGCACTATTTCAAATACAGCAGACAAATAGATGCCTCAGAATAAGAAGTGGGGGTGAGAGGGGAAGATACAAAAAGATGACAGGTAAACAGGTGCTGAGGAAAGAGGAACAGAACTTAGAAATTTGTTTGAATTTTAAGGTCAAAACATTATTTCTGACTTGTTCTCCTCTTGGTTAATGGTAAAGGAATTTGTAAACTAACACTGTTTCCCCAAGGATAAAAGCTATTGTGTTGTGTATTTAAGTGGAGAAAATGATTTCTGTAATGAAAATTCTCTACCACACTACACACAGATATTGAGCCCTTCTGAACACAGCTCTGTCTGTTCTCCTTCCATTTAAAAAGTAATAATGGAGGAAAGGCCCAAGGACAAGGAGAAAAAAAACCCAAAGTATTCCCAGTATTTTAAGTCAGTCATAAAGCTCCCTGCCTTCCTCAGACAAAAACATAGTTGTGGCATAGAGAGATGGAAGATAAAAATAAATCTACCATATTTAGTTGAAAAAATTTAGGAGGAGAATACAGACATTTTGACATTTCATTTAAATGCCAACATTACTAACTCTCTTAAGACCACACTTCCTGCTTGATCTTCACTCAGGTTTTGTTGAAAGCCCCATGATAAAAAGATAGCAGGGAAAGTTATTTGCACATGCAGTGAGAAAAGTTCCAAAATTTGCACTCAAAACCATGCACTAAAAATAGAAGTGATTCTCCCACACGTTCTCCGTTCTTGCTGGAACATTTGTCATAACCAAATCAGAGCGAGGCTCTTATCCAGTGGAATAAATTCACTGACTGTAAACAAAACACAGCAGTTGCAAAAACACGTATGGAAAATTTCAGAGGCCAGACTGAGGACACAGAAGTTGGCAGCTGCCTTCCCAATACCAAAAAGTCAGTATTCCAAGGCCTATTTTAAGTACCTAATTTTAAAGCTCTCATTCAAAAAGCAGTGGAATGCTGTAGACCATTTATGCTGAAGTCTCCTACCTGCATCAAACCTGAAGCTTTGAAGAGTTCCTGCGGAGATCTAGTCCCAGAAACATTTGGAGAACGCAGTGACAAAATTCGACTGTAAATTTTGTTTCTCACCTGTTAGAGAACAATATGAAAATATTTGTTTTGGAGATTGAAGCTGGCAAACAAGTAAATAACTGTTCTGCTAATTAAAGTTTGAAATAAAGAGAACATGGTTACATTTTTAAACACCTCTGTCCCTTGCTATATAAAACATTTTCCTTGAACTACAGGATATAAAGGCAAATACATGTGATGAAATGCCTTTGTGTGGACACTACACAGAATAATTATTATTCCCACAAAAGAGGGAATACCAGGAAATATTGCTGCTGTTCAAATACAATTACGCCAATATTTTCCTTACAAAGCTATTTCAGAGATTTATTTACTTTAAAAAGCCATTTTATAGTAGATATTCATGAACTGACCTACTAGTACGTAACTCAATCTTTGTTCACATACTTATCTCAGCCCCACAGACATAGGATCACTTACATTACCATGGGGAAAATAAAAAGTTCAATAATTCTACACCATAGAAACATTAATTATTTCTAATGTTATGGTAAAATAAAATCTTTTTTTTGTAATTAAGTTGTCCAGAAGATTTAAAGAGACATGTGGACATCAAGAAATTTAGATTACTACTGATGTAATTTTAGTCGAATATTCTTCCTGCGTCTTTTTAATGATACAAAACCAAGAGTCTTGTTTTATTCATCTTTTCAATTACTCAGTTTCTAGACGCCAGACAGGTTTTCAGAGGCTACTCTTAATTTCCCACAAGGGATACATCTAACAAACATTTTGCTGTTAATATCACGGTATTATGAAAAACGCTACACTTGAATATCACCACAAAACTAAAATTTGACATTCGGGCTAATAAATCAAGTAAATTTGGGAAATCCATACCTCCTTATTGAAGTTGAGGAAATAGTTGGTTTGATCTGTAAGGAAGATTTCCAAGGCTGACCTCCTCAGGTTGTACCGACGCAAATGTATCTCTCGAATTTGTGAAAGGTGCCATTTGAAATCAAAACCTACCCCTAGAAAGGACACACTGATTACTGACTTGAAACTTATTAAAAACTTTATACACATAACGTAATATAGTTTCCAGTCATCCCCAGAAAAGGCAAATTTTGTATGTTGCCTGATTAACCATTTTGGCAGGAAAAAGTTAATAACTTCAAATATTGTTCTACTGAAAGAGAGAGACAGCAGAAAATATCTGAGGGGATGGAGATTTTTTGTTTTGTTTTTCGATTATCAAAGACATTACAAATGTGTTTTGTTGACAGAAGTATGAACCAAAGCCCTCTGGTTTCTCAGCCAGGCTCAAATAGAAGCTTTTATGCATAGAGTTCCAAAAAGGGCAGTTCTTAATATATTGCTTGTGAAAAACACAAACACTGGTTAAACAGCTCAGTTCACTTTTGTAATGCTCAACTGTTCAACTTGCTTTAAGTAGAGATTCACAAGCCTGTCTCTTCATAATTAGTTTGGTACTCATTCTCAAAAATAATCAAGATCAGCCTACTAAAAACCGAATGCTGAACTGCACTGAAAATAAAAAGATATTATGGGTCATGCTCACCTTCCTCTTTTTCAATGCTACCATCAAAGAAATAGATGTGCTGGGTAGTGATCTCCAGCCTTCCAGGTATCACATCAATTACTGTAATGAGTTCACAGTCTTCAGACAACACTAGCTTTTCTTTCTGGCTTTGCTCCTCCTTCTCATCCCTACAAAAAACCCACCAAGTGTTACAGTTTTTGGTAGATTAGACAGACAGTTCCTTACCTAAAGGAATAGTTCAGAAAAGAATCGGATTTGAATGGCATTAAAAGCACACCATCAATGGTTTTCTTAAGTTACTTCCACTAGCAGTCATGGATGTTTCAAACTACACTACTAGACATCATTTCACAGCATTGCTCTTCAGGCATGCTATTTCAGTCTCAGGCAAGATGAACATGAGCTCCTCTGAAGTATGAAACATGAGGCTACATTTACCTTTCTTACTGAAGTGCTACATGCTTAAATCAATCCTGCCTACAGCAGAGCCGCATCCAGATTCAGAAGACTAAAAATTATCTTCAGAAATATTTGAAATAAAGGTTGTTCAGAGGTCTATAGAGATGACACATCACAAACAAACGTTCAGCAACCTTTAAGTTGCAAAAAAAATACAGCAGTACCACTCGGCCAAAGTGCTGTGTCCCCATTGGAATTCTGCAGTGCAGACACACGTAACTGTGCACAACACTACATGTTCAGTTATTGGAGGGAAGCATTTGTTCTCTTCATTTGACTAAGCCACAAAAGTGGCACAAAAGCAGCACAGAAGGTCTCCTTCCTGGAACGCTCTTAAACACAGAGATGCTCTCCAGCAGGTTTACAGCCAGCCAAGCAGACATCCACACTCTACAACTAATGCTGCAGAGAACAACCCCGGCACCTGTGGACATGAGCTGACTCCAGTCTGGTCTGTGCCCTTACAGGGCAGACCATCTCTTGAGGCTCATTGCCTATGAGCACAGTAGAGAAGCCTTAAAAATTCTTTAGCTTCAAACCAACCTGAAGCAAAAAATCACAAATGGATCCTCACATACATCCACTCTGCACCTAATACACTAAGGCCTTCTTTTCCCTGGAGTTCTTTATGTCTTGCTGTTTATAA
Source organism: Apteryx rowi (assembly GCF_003343035.1). NCBI lineage: Eukaryota > Metazoa > Chordata > Aves > Apterygiformes > Apterygidae > Apteryx > Apteryx rowi. The sequence goes on along the minus strand of NW_020447419.1, from coordinate 4,380,230 downwards.
TGATAAACCCAACAGCAACTTCTCTGCTGTTCAAAACTATTATAAAGCCCTGGACTGCACTGAGTTAAGGACAGGCAGACAAAGAAAGTTTTGTATGCTGATCACTCAACTTCAGGAGCTGTTTCCCCACTCCTTATCCCCAGGACAGAAACAAATTTCAGCTGCTCCATGCGGTACTTACATATTGGCACTGACTGCTGTGTCTTCTTCTGGTAGTTCCAGAACATCCTCTTCCAAATCACTCACTTTCACCTGCTTCACCACCTCCAGAAGCAGAGACTCACTAGAAGGCTGTGTCTGGTGCACACCTATTGTGATAGGCATTTCAACTCAGAAAATATTTTTTTCAAGAGTATTGCAGGTCTGATGAGTGGCAAGTTTATACTGACAAATACGTAAGTAGGAAAAAATATTTTTACAGCTTCTTTGGAAAGCTGAACTGAGTGCGTCTTCTCAATGTTATTTTTAACTGAGTAAGCAGCAACCAGACTTCTTGAATACTTTGAGGGCAAGCTAAACACTTTAAAAATGCCTCCCAAATTATATCAAAATACACATCAAATCATAATGATACAAAGGAGGGACACATTAGAATTGGGTATTAGTATTTCTAATGTAGACATTTCCAATAGACTATTTTGTAGTGTTCGGCAAAACCCATCTGTTACAGCAGGCAGGTTTCCTGGAAATACAGTTCATTTGGTTTTTGTTCATTTGGGTTCACAACAAGCAGGTTATTTTTTGGTTTGAGTCTTGATATCCAAGACCCCTAACTTAAAGAAGAGCTTACACCTTGGCAATTCAGCTGTTTGGCACACTTCCAAAGTGCTCTATATCTACACATTTTAATCATCAGCTCTAACAAGGTTTAAACAAATACTGCCTGCCTACTCTGATCTCATTGTTTCCTTTTCTTGAAAAAATGATCTTATGCAAGAAAGGTATATGCTTGCTAATTTTTAAAAAAGGAGCACTCAAAAAGCTTGAAATACCCACTTTGATGTACAAGAGGAAATGAAGTTTACCCAGAAGGAAGATTCTATTTCAGGTCAAAGCACTTCGCTCTTATTTTATGTGACACATTTTAGTATACAGGAAAAAACAGAGAAAAATCAACATTTAAGTATTACAATAGACTGATTCTTAAATACACAGAATCATCAGCAAAGACTTAAGAATCCAAGTGAACCAAGTAAATACAATACAACTTTACCTAAATTGTCTCTCAGATCACTAGCATCCTGATGAGAGTTGAAGTTGTAATTTTGCACTAGTTTTAGCCTCATACGTGAATAATTTTCCACATTTGAAAGTTTCCAGTGAACAGGATGCTGTTTCCTAGGAAAACAAGAATATTCACAAAAATAGTTAAAAGGAGGTAAAGGCCTATGAATGAAGTGATTATAAAAGAACGCATACTTAGAAAAATACTGAAATCCCTCATCCATACATTCCAAAACATGAAAACAGTAAACTGCATGCTATTCTATATTTTATATTGCAGCTCTGATCATCCTAAAGCACTTTGTAAACAATACTTATTTTCTATTGAAACATAGCAGACTGTTTACACTTTCAGTAAATGACAATTAAAGATAAAAAAACCCTTTAAACAGAACTATGAAAGTTAAGATAGGTAAAATGTCATAATTCAAATTTAAATTTCATGCACAGGAACTCAAAGTCTTTATTAATAGGACTATTCTCTCACTCTTTCCAAAAGAGCCATTGATCTCCAGCATCTTGCAAATAAGTCTTACAATCCCTTCATCAACAACTGATTTTGTCACTTGGCAAGAAAATCTAGTATCCATGTATCCTCTTCAGTATTACACTTCAAAATTTGAATTTTGATAACTAAATGCAGATAAAAATTGTTAAAGATGCATTCAATAACAACCTTCCATCTCAAAAATGGCTATCCAAGTCAATTTGACAAGGTTCTACAGTTCTAACCATATGAAGCAGTAAGTTAATCACGTCAGCAATTCCTTTTAAGCATCAGATTGTTTGATTCAAGAACTTCATTCTTACTTTTCAGACCAAGGACCACGTTCAGAGAGCAAGTAAAGTTGGGCTGCTCTCCACTGCCTCAGAGTAGCTGTGTGTTGACTATTAAGTTGCTTTAGCATATTGTTGTAACGCAGATTTTCCTGACGAGCCTTTCTGCTGAATGGTTCCACAAAATACTCCTGAAAGACCATTAAAAATAAATCTAGCACTGAAAGAAGCCTACATTTGGAAATGCAACTTTTTGGCTTGCAAGAACAGAATTCTCACAAATTAAGAAGGAACAAAAAAGTTTACAGTAAGCTACAGTAATTCTGAAAATTAAAGGTAAGACTTGTGAGAGAAATTTAGAAGAGTTTAGTACTGTAAGAAATGACAAAACATTGACTTAATTTGTGAAGAAAGAATTATCAATACTAAATCAATATGGAAGCAATTTTTCATAATCAGAAGAGCAGTCAGCATTGGCAGCCCTATTTGACAAATATGGAGGACTTCCATTTAAATTTTGGCATTCTGGAATGCAATTGACATTGTATTCTGCCTTTAGTTACTTGAGCAGAAAAGACTTACTAGAAGGATCCTTAATAAGACACAGTGAAAATAAGGGAAATACAATAAGTGTAACAGCCAAATTGTAATTAACCATTAAAATTAATGCCTAAATTGAATCTGAATGTCATACAGAAAGGTCAGTTCCTTTTTACTGCGTGGAAAAATTGGAAAAATTGCTCTTGTAAGAGCAGTTCAAATAAATTCCAAGTTTTAAATGTTTTCAAGGTACTGAACTGGAATTAAAAAAAAATCATAACCCTAACTCAAGAGGTTTTAATAATTCAAAACATAAATAAGTCAGAATAAGAAAAAATGCAGCTTATAGCTGAGCATAAATTCTAGGTTGCTGTACTATGAGAAAGACCTACTGTCTTGGAATAACTCTGCTTAAAGACTCGACTCTTAAATAGAAAAAAAGAGAATTAAAAAGCATATCCTATGAGTGTGCACAGTCAGATTGCCCAGAATACCTGTCACAAAACAACCAATGTACCCACAATCGCTAGAATTAGGTCACCCTGGAATTTGGTTTCTCCATCTATTGGAAGATGATTCCTGAAACAGTGCAAGTTGCTCGTAGAAGAACTCAAAATCTTACCTGAAATTTGAGCTTGCTTTCTCCTCTCTCCCGGTCTCGTCGGTGCATATTCACCATAAATGCTTCGTAACAATCTTTCCAATAAAGTGCCATATGCTCATGACAATCTCTGAATGAATTGTCTTCATACTGCTTCATATTTGGAATAATCTGGTTCCACCAAAAGAAAACAAAAAGCCCAGTATGATTACTGAATACAGTTCCTCTGCTTTATTGGCTAAAAAGGGGGGAGGGGAATGCAACTAAAAATATCTCCTACTTACATATTTGTCAATATAAACTTGCCACTCATCAGACCTGCAATACTCTTGAAAGTCCTCGAAGAAAGAGGGGCTGCCATTAGTAGGAGGCAATGAAGGGAGGTGCAGATTCATGAAGAGAAGTTCGTAAATTTTGGATATGAGTGTTCGAACAAGGGGAATCAAAAACGAGTATGTTTCCGTCTTCTCTTCAATTGATCTACTCAGGATGCCTTCCAGCTTCCCCAGGAGGTAGCATGCTTCAGGCTGGCTCTCAATTACTTTAGTTTGAAGAAGGGTGTTTAGTTTGGCTGCTGCCATAGCACAAACCTGTGTAGACAAACAACAAAAAAAATGAATGCAACCCTTAATAGTAATGTGAGCACCTATCTTTTAACACAGGTGTATGTACATATTCTGGCTGTATCTCAGGTAGCCTGAGGGCACACACACATCAATCATGGGCCTAAGTACCTAAGCTAACAATCACAGCTTCACTGAAGGGCTCGTTATTTCAGACACAGCTCTGCAGAATTTGTACTGAATGCTGATTCAGGCAGAGCAGCTCAGATTCATATACACTTAATCTATATAAACCTCGAATTGCTAATAAGAGTATTTTATGGTAGAAATGAAAAGTCACAATCAGGATCACTATCCTACTTCCACTTGTGCACAGAGAGCCCCAACTTCAAACCACTTGCCCTCTAGCTCATTCTCATACTCAAGACATGCACATGGACAGGACTGCAGAATAAGTTTGCATGTGGCAAGACCTGCTAAAAGCATCTTGCCTATAGAAAAGTAGAAGACTGGCATCAGTTTGCTCACTAGTACAAACAGCTCCCCTATAAACCACAACAATTATATCAATCATGTGCACTTCAAATGCAGTATTTGCAAGAATTTTTAACAAACCTGTAAGTTATGTTGTGCAATGAATCCAAGGAGCAACTGGACTTGCACCTGTGAAAGTCTGATTGCTTCTGGGCCAGCAGAGTACCAGATCGACAGACAATCCATAAGAGTCACTAGTTCTTCCAAGAGCTATTGTAAAAGTAGAAGACGTGCACGAAGTAGAACAAGTCAGAAATGATCAGAAACTACTCCAGCTAAAGAGAGAGGGTAATTTCAAAGAGCTGAATAACAGGCTGCCTTCACACTTCTAACTTACCCCCCCCACCCCCCCAAAAAAGAAACTATACAGGAAGACAGCAGTTCAACTAATCAATTGAAATTATTCTCGATTGCAAAATCTGTCTAGCCCAGTATGTTAGCTCAAGTATCTTCCCTGAATAAAGCCAAAACCAGGCATATAGCATATAGTTATTTTTCCTATAATTTATCTCCAGGAAATGCCAATTATTTGAAGTTATGAACATGATGAACAGGATACTATGATTAAAAAGACACTATTCTTAATATCACAGAAATCATACCAGCTTGCAATTTCTAGTTCAACAACTATTGGCTTTTATTTCATTCTTTTCCTTTGTATTTTATGTTATGCAAGTGCAATGCTAGTTTAATTTACCAGCAATAGCAATATGCATGGTGCCCTGAGAGGGAAGACAAGGTGCCTTTCATAAATAACTGATTTCATGACAACTGCTACTACCTTAATAAATAAATAATAATAAAGTTAGAAAATTAGGAGGCTCTGCTTTCTGTTCTATTTTTATACTAGGAGTCATCCAAACCTTGCAAAAGGAAACTACTCTCAAAGCAAATGGAACATTTTACCATCAATACATGTTTGCTTAAAACTAATATACCTTCATCCATTCCCTTTTAATTCACTCAAATTTAAAACTACTACCATGTTAATTCCCAGACTCACAAGAATGCTTGCGGCATGCTGAAAGCTTTTCTGCTTACTGCATTAAAGTACTTTAAACTCTCCTCAGACACAATGGAGGATAATTTATGAAAGTAATTTTCATTTACAAGTTGGCAATAAGCACAATTCCCATTGCTCCAAAGTTCAGATCTAATTTCTAATCAGATTTCGCAAAGCTAGATCACCACACAAGGCAAAACCTCTATGTAGGAAAGACTCAAAAACAAACAAACAAAAAGTAATCAAAACTTTCAGATTAAATTATGTTTGGTTATAAGCAGACATTTTGGAGAACAGCTTAGGAATTATGCTCAATATTGATGACTTTCAAGATATTACACTTTCTTTTTTAAAAGTAACATTTAAAAATAAACCATTTTTCTATGGATTTATCATGAATGATGAATTACATGCAATTCTGCTTTCCTTCAGCCTCAAAAAAGGGAAAGTGATGACATAGCTCAGACAGTAAGAGAGGCAAGACCACTGCTAGAGATAATGTAAATGGTGAGGCAAGTTATAGGTTACTGTAACTTATACACCAAGAAGGCAGGAAACGTGGCCAGAGGAAGACAAAAAGCTTCTTTATCTTACTACTTTTTGTGTTTGCTAGTCATTTTCTGCCCAAGACCTCAAGTTTGACTCTCTTGGCATATAAAATCCATTGCGAGTTTGTGCAGAAACATGTACAAAAACATGCTGCAACTCCAATATGGATCAAAGCCCAGAAGTGACAGTCCTTGCCTCAGCTTGGGCAAAGAAGCAGGCTTTTGGCAGGTGCTTTATTCAGGGGACACACAATGAGTCAGACAGGCTTAGCAATGGGGCAAAATCTGCTTAGGCTACTACTGGCACTGCTGCATCAGCTCTTGCATTTGTTAATAGTTCTCCAGTATGAAGAAACTTGGATTTTCAATAATGAGTACCACTATGGGCATATTTAATTTACTATATTAACTGTATTCCCTATGCTAAGTATTTATAAAAATTTTTCTCATTAAGGGGCCATTTAATTATTCCACTATGAACCCTTACTCTTTAATATCTATTTTAAAAGCATATGCTTAGAAGAAATGACATTATCCAAACCAACTTTCATTACTATTTCAGCCTACATACAGAGTTTCCATTATGCAGTTACTGTACCTTTTCTGTCCATAAACTTGAATTAACTAGTCCTTCTGCCTGAAGGAAATCTTGTACAATCAGCAAGAGCCGGAAGGCATTTTCAGCATGCGTAGGGAGAGCTCTTGAATCTCTGTTATCAGTGACCGACCACTCTAACATCTTCTCCAGCAAGCTGCATGGAAAACAAAATCCCAAAGTAATTATTACCTGTTCTGAGTGTAAGTGGCTTAAAAAAAAGATCCAGTTAAGTATTTAATTGAATCTCTCAGTCTGCAGTGATACAAGTGTCCTCTACTTGATAAGCCAATGAGGTAAAGAGATTGAGAAGCTCATGAAATCAGAGATACAGGTTTTCAAACCCCAAGAGCCATGTTACACTACTAAATTGCTGGTAGAATACATGTGAAGATAAAGCAAAGTTGTTACATCCTGATGGGAATCCCACCCCATCATGCTACTAACTTCACTAATTCCCCTTACTTTTTCCCCCATTTCCTCAAAAGGAAGGAAGGAACCTGTCCTTGAACTGTACTCACTTGAGCTTTATTTCATCAGAAGGTCGCAGCAATTCATTAGCTATTCCCAACTTGGTCAGTGCAGAAAACACCTGTCCCCTCTCAATCCAAGCAGCATCATCAGACTTTTCAAGGCCTTTCCACACTATATACAGCAGGATGTCTGTAAGTAACTGTATGAGTTCATTATCACACCCCTGCAAAAGAACGGAAATATTTACAGCCCTTCCAGTCCAGAAACCTTCAAAGTTTCTCATTCATCACAGTCCGTAGGCTTCCATGTTTCACCAGTTTTGAAAACTCTGCAGTCTAAAATCCAATCGCTAAATACACAAAAATGCAAATATAAAACACTATGGGGTTCACCAGAATTTATAATACATACTGACTCAACTTATACCTCATTATTTACCTCATATATACCCTGACCTTCAGATATCCTTGATTTTTTTCATAGCAAGCCTGCTCCTTGCCTCCTTTGGAAGATAAAGGATGTTTCAACATAGAAATATTTATTAAAGCAAACCTATTACAACCAAACAACGAAAAAAGGAGACATATTACAAAAGGAAGTCCCTATAACAGAGTTATAGCATTTGCTTCTCCTTTGGGGGGTGGGGGCAGAAGGGACAATAATTATTCCATCTGGGAGTTTAGGAAAAAAACAAACAAAACGTTACAGACACTAGGGGAAATCAACTACGTAAGGAAAGAATTACTTACTCCTTGCTTTTCAAATAAGGACAGATCAGTGGTGAAACCCACATCATTTATGATGCCCAGTTCCTTGTCAGGTTGCCCAGAGAATGGTTTTGTGTTCTCTACAGGTGATGGTGTGCTGGGCTGGCTATCTGTCATCTGATTCCCAATGTCAGTCAGTTCATAAGAGTCAACACTGGACAGATCTAAACTCAAGTGGGAAGGATTACTGTGCCATAATTCTTCTCGTTCCTCTGACCTAAAAGACATCTCTGCTGCAGAGGCATCTTCCAGGGGCATAACAGAGAAGTGAGCAGGAACATCCAGGGATTTGTTGTCTTCCAAACTCCACTGATCAAACAAACCATTCACAGAGGCAAAGCTACCAGCTTTGTCTCCCTCTGTCTTATCAGCATAATGTTTCTGAAGCTCTTCAGCAGGAAGCTTTTTTTCTTCTTCCCTTGAAGAATCAGCCCTGTTCCCTTTAAGGCCAATTCGGACATCAGAGTTTTCTTTCAGAAATAGTCTAATCAGAGTGTCCTGCCACCCCAGCTGCTGAGAAATCTGTTGTGCTGCATCTGGTTGGGAATGCAAAAGGTGCAAAACCTACGGATTGGAGAAGATATCCCATATATACACATTAATTTTAGTATATAATTACATTCATTCTAGCTGTTAAATTAGACATTTTATAATCTTACAACTTTTTTCCTTTGTGACTCTTTTTCAAGGTTCTCAAAATCAATAACAAAAAGCATACAAATCATAAATGACTATTCTCAAGGGAAATGCATATTTGAGAAACCAAAGACTGTATGGATTTGAGTAAGTAAAAAGTGTCTTCATTTTTTCAATTACAAATGATCACTCAGACACTAGACGTCTATATGAGCTATCATAACTGGATCCATTTCTTTCATTCCTCTGGATACAGTCTTTTCTTCAAAGCATAAAATGCGTTCTTCTGTTTCTTACTATATCAAGCAATTTTCTAAAAGTTAACGTAAAGCTATTGTGTGTGATTTTCCTAAGCCTGCCAGAAAATAAAAAATAAAAATTTTCTCAGGAGTAGGGGAAAAAAGCTACCAAGAGTATATCAGCAAGACTTCATACTTCAGGCACTATTCTGAAACAATTCTCGGAACAGGCAGTTATAACTGTTGCAACAAATAACCCCAGCCACTAGTCAACAAAAAAGCAATCCAGCACATAAAAATACACTGATAGGAGCTAGTAAACTGATAAAATTAAGCAAGCTAAAGCATCAAGAGCTTTCTGGCAGTGCATATTTTCATTTCTCTAGGGTGACTTTGAGAAACTCTGCTAGACAACAGTGCCTCAGCCTCATTCGGTACTGCTAATACCAGTGATATGAGCCAGATAGAGCTCAGTTTAGGAGCAAAGTCACTATTTCTTCCCTATCTCTTCCCTCCATACAAACCACTCTTGAAAACATAATATGCTATAAGGAAATAACATACTAAGAATATGAACAAAGCTTTGTTCGTGGTTTTAAGCATCTTGTGAGAAAAGTCAGGAATTCAAGGAGTCCAGTACTTTTTACCTGTAGAAAATGCATACTGAGAACCTTTATAGAGGCCTTGCTTTTCATTTTGCTTTTTAAAAGGACGGAAACATGCAATAAGATTCAACATTAAGTGACAGATTAGCTTCATTTTTAACACAAACCATTGCTAAGAAAAATAGCAGTAGCAGCCAATACAGCCATTGCGTCCCAAATAAATAAGCGGTATAGTGTGTCGCCTTGATTATAGGTGCAAAGGACAGTATTCCAGTTTTAAAGACGATAACTAACCTTTCTACAGATAGCCACTCTGACATTTATATCAGATTTATGAGCCAGATGCACTACAGCTATGAGGTCTTTATAATTCACAGCAGGATCTGGAGTGAAAAAAAAATAAAAATCAGTTATCATGCAAGTGAATTAAACAACTAAGTAATAAAAATTGCCTTGGAGGTCACCTTTATATCCAGGTATAGTAAAAGAAACAAACGTCAGGAAACTACAAAAGCATTAGTTGAGACTAACATGGACATTAAATAGAACAGCTTTATAAGGTAAATTGTTTTTCCTCAACATGAGCAAATATGTTTGCCTCTAAAAACCAGCAAGAACTTACAAATGGCAAGCACAACACATCTCCAGTTACCTGCACACAGAATTTGGTTAAGAAGATTTCTAATGAAAGAAACCGAAACCGGCGACTCATTCAGAAGAAGCCCCAGTCCAGAGTATCCCACTTCTCGGAGTCTCATACGCTGCTTACTCCGTTCATAGACTTTAGTACATTTCAACATCTCTTCTACAATCTGCAGGAAAATAGTAGACAAATACAAAATAACCACAACAGAGCATCCAGACCTCTGACTTTATTGTGTATGATATAACATGCTTGCCCATAGTTTATAAAGCAAACTATAAACACAAACTCAAACAAAAATTCCTTTATAAAGATTCCAAAGCTTCTAATACATGACTTCAAGAGAACATTAATTCCACTGTGACTAGGGCAGTAAATAATAACATCTAGCTAACATACCAGTAGAAAGAAAAAAAAAAAACAAAAAACCTTGTATGACTAATATCTTTGCAAGTGTATACACTTCTGCAGGCAAACTGTTGAAAAATACAAGTTTATGTTCAATTAAATTAAGAACATAGTTTATTACCTTGAACACAAGTTCTCTCAGCCTGTCAGAATATCTTTGATGCAATAACAGAACATAAAGAATATCAGCATTTCCTGGTTCAAAAAGCAGTAAAAAAAGCTGATCTGGAGTAGGGCTGGAATGAAGCAGGCTGAAGAGAACATCCAGAATTCCACAGAGCTACAAAATTAAGACAACTAAATTAATCCACAATCCATGCAGACTTGATGCTCTGTCTGGCAGAAGTTTTCCTGGTTTTTAAATTTCACCCTTCATTTGTTATAGAAATGGACATTTGATCTGCTTAATGGTACTATATTTAAAATTAGATTTTATTTTTTGGAAAGATTTTTTTCTATATATAGACCACTATCAAACTATAATCAGAGCTATGAAGTAAATTCAAATTTTAAGAAAGTCTAGAAAACAGACAAATCACATCATTACAACTTCTGATCCTTTAAAGTCCAAATCATTTGGTTAAGTAAACTAAGAAAACTTTTCCAGTGCCAATACTACACATTATATGCTTCCTGCCCTCTTCAGAGAAAAAAATAACCAGTAAAGATATAGCCAGCAGCAGAGCACTTTGTCAAGGTTCCAGTTCGCTTCTATAACATGCCTCAGCTACATCTCAATAGCACCATATATTAAGTAAGAGTTTGCTTCTTTAAAGCAGACAAGATGCAAGACTTCTAACCATCAAAAAGCAAAACTAAAACACCTATAGTTCAAACTATTAATTTATGCCATACTGAATACCTGTTCCTCTTCACTGGTGGCAGCTATATATCCTATGATGCTCTGTATTTCTTCATGTGTTCCACCTTTGCTCAGGAAATATTTGATCAGTCCATAAAGGGATGTCCGTATTGTTCTCAAGTCATCAGGAGCCAAATCACTGTCTTTACAGCCACTCCTAAACACCAACAGACAAGAAAAGCAAACTAAGGAAGTTCTTCATGACTCAAAAATAGCAATTCAACCGTGCTAGTTTTTCAACTACCTTGATATCATGGCACAATCTATACATTTTTACTGAAGAAAGGCAACTTAGTATTAATAAGCAATAGCAGATCAGACTTTGAGACTATAAAAGCCCTGAAATGCAAGTTTGTCCTGACCTGGATACAGATCAGGATTTCAGGTCTCTGCCCTCTAAAAAAGAAGTATCTTATCAGTCTCCCTCAATGACATAACTAAAAGTCATAAGCAGATATAAATTGCTGCAAGTTTATCACTGAGATTGAATGCTAGAATTCTAAATTCCTAAAAAACCCAAACCTACTTTAAATTTCAAGGATTTAAAAGAACACAAGTGTCTTAATAATGATAGCAATCCTCTCGTTTCATAATGGCAATGATCTATGACTTAACTTGCATTATTGAGAACAAGTGTTCCAGTTTTCTAACTTTAGTGACTTTTCCAAACATTTCTAGTATCATTGCCATAAATTTTATATAATCTGGTTGTAAAAGTAGAAGTTAAGGAAAAGTAGCAAGTGAAGTGAAATAAAATTTTTAATAAAATTTTGAATGAAGTCAACCACTAAAGCTAATCTTCAGTTTTATTTTTTGATTTTCTCACCAGGAGGACAGGGGAAAAACCCAACAGTTACATACAACAAACTAGGAACAGTTAGAAGACGTAAAACTCCTACCCATAATAAATCCTGAGTGTATCTAGAAGAAACTGCACACCATACTTCTTTCTGAAGAGCCTTCTGCTGTCTTTGACGATTGTGGAAAGGTACTGTATATGCCCTAAAGTATAAAGTTTTCCATTAAAACCTAGAAAAGGTTTGTGTCAAGCAAGATGTGCTGTATCTTTGTGCAGCTCCCCGAGTCAAAGAGCTCACCAATTCTGTAGGGGAAGTCCCCGCTGTTCCAGATACTGAAGTCAAACAGTAAATGTTGATACATCTGTTGTAAAAGCTGCATGTTCTTTTCTACTGAGACTTGCTCTATCAACAACTGTACAGCCATCAGTACATTCACATCCATCAAGTTTCTTGGCACCTTTAAAAATAACAATCAGTGTTAGCAGTCAGCATATTTTCCATTTTTTAAAGAGAAGAATCTCAAAAATTTGTTTAACAGCAATATCTGCTTCCATTAAAGCAAAACAACAGATACAAAAAAAGTTTAGTTTGAAGAGCCACGCAACACAGTATCTATAACAAATACAGCAGAACATTAGACAGGAAGGCAAAACACCGTGTTTCACTTTGCAGACCAAGACCAGCTCCTCCCACCTTTCCAAGTGGAAAGCACACACCTTTCTCTCTGTGAAAGAGAAGCACATACTATAAAAAGTCAATAGATTGTGCCTTTCCCTCAATATCCAGAAAGGAAGCATTACACCTAGTTACACTAATCCTCTTCCCTCACATAGTAAATCGCAGAAACATATTTCAGAATCAAGCAAACCTTTGAAGACCCTCACTTTCTGGACAAATCAAGCATGTTTCAAAGTAATTAGGGCATTATCCATAACATTAATTATGGAAGGACATTTCTCAAATTTGCTTACCTTCTGTAACAAGGCTCCTAGGGTGGCAACTCCATGGGAGTGAATGAGATTTTCTTGATTAACATGGTGTCTTTGAATAAAGTGTTTAATCATCAAGATGAAAGTTGCAACAATGTTCTTCTCCAAACGTGCCTCTGCAAAACAGAATGGCAGTAGCAAAAACTTCTTGTTTTATTCTGGAACCACTGAGTAAAAGCAGGCAGAGAAGTGTTTATATTCCTTATGATTTCCTGAACTTCCCAACTCTCTTTCTGCTTGTTCCCTAGCTGTAGACTGTCTTTAGATTTTTCCAATGCAGTCAGTCATTCCATGCCTCTCCAGAACAAAGTGACCCCAGTCCTGCCTTCAGGTGCTTCATTCACCTGGATGGGGCAAACAAACTTCTACCCTTTCAGTCACAATCTTTTTGCATATCCTGGAGGTATTTTCCCTCTGAAGTTGCAAACTGACACTTTCTAGCAACGGTATGCAAAAATTGTGGGGGGAGTAAGGGGAAGAGAGAGAAATATATACTTATATATTTAAATTTACTCTACCATTTCATATATGAAATTAAAACTGCTGTTTTCCCTTGCAAGCACTGATTTTCCAGGGGACTCTGTTAAGAATGAAGTTCCTTTCAAATTGATATTAGCACAGTTAAAAAGAAAGAAAAAGGGGGGGAAAAAGCACTATTGTTATAGCATCCTTTCCTTAATTTGAAGACTAGAATCTGACCATGTGTGGAGGGGGTAGGAGCCTGAACATTTTCCCAAGAAAAGAAAAATCTGGCCAAGTTCTACACAGTACTGATCTGATACTGCAGTCTTAGTGTGGCTGTCTGACCCAGCACTCAAGTGGTAGGAAAGTCGCACCTTTTGATGTTAGGAGGCTTTGCATCAAACACTACAATTTCTCAGAATATTCAGAAACATACTTCTTAAATTAGAAATGCAGTAACTGCATATTCTGACTTTAATATAAGAGCAAATCATGAAAAGAAAAATAATGCTATTAAATACATTTATATTTGGAATATGCAAGTTAATTTTACATAGCACTCCTGGCATTCAGTATCCATGTTAGAAGTGTAAAAGCAGGAATAATCTGTCAGCATTACATAGCTACTTTGGAAGAAACAGCACATAACAAAATGGCTTTCCATCATTCACTGGAAAGCTTGTAATGAAAGCTTAAAAATGACTTCATCTCAACTGTACTTTCCTACCTGATGCCTTTGTGGATGACAATACCACCCAGTCTCCCTCTACAGGAGTAACTAGTTCTGGTGGTAGCGTTTCCCCTTCAGACTTCTGAGGCATCTGTCCACCAAGAAAGCTGATCTGCTCCAGCAGCGGAAACAGCACATTTATTCCACCAATACAGTTGATCATATCCTAGATCAAGAAAAACAGGAGGAAAGAAATCATCATAAATAAAATCCCCAAAACCATGTAAAAGAAATTCGTTCTAAGTACACAGAACCTTACATACCTACAAATGAATCATTTTCATGCCACTTTGAAACTAGCTTAAAACATTGAGTTTAACATCACATCTGCATAACTTTTAGGCACTGCGTTTACATGCATACCTTCCTGCCAGCTTTTCTCATTTGAAAAAAAAAAAAAAAAAAAAAAAAAAAAAAAAGCATTTTTACATTCCCTCCCCCTCCAATAACATAGGAAACCAAAGGATGCAAATCTCAAAGTATCTTCTTCTGAATATACTTGAAAACCAGAGAGAAATGTATTTTTTTGATTTCCAAGTTACTTGCAGCAAGCAGTAAGAAAAAGATTACATACACCTATGTTTTAATCATACTCCTGCAAGATTTCAACTTCAGGCAGTTTAAATGAAATTTGATCTTCTTAAAGTAACTTTACACATACCTCAATTCTAAATCTCTAAAAACACAAGTCTCCTAAAATGCTTTGTTCACTCCTCACAAACAGGGGTAGCATGAGACTTCAAATAATGCCCCTTGTGTTGAGGTATAACATTCAAATCACAAGATTTCTAGGTCCCACTCTAGAAGTGATTCATAATGCCACTTCCAAAATCAGGGTCTCGGGTAATAACCAGAGACACCTGTTAAATTGTCCCGTTTAGTCCAATAAAAACTACTAAAATTTTAACAGCTAAAGAAAAACAACATCTTGCAAGCCAGTATATTAGTGTGGAATACCACTCTCTCACTTTCCAGTCAGAAACCTTAGAGAGAAATGCTGGAAGTCATCTTTTTCTTCTGCATCACCTTCCATATTCTCAGTTGTTACTATGCACTGTGTGTCTTGTCATGACGCCCTCTCTCCAGCCCAGATATCCTCCCCTTTAATAAAGGGAACTTAACAAAATTAAAGAGTTAAATTAAGAGAGTTTTTCAAATCTGCAAAATTTATCTCTTGGACGAATTCTTCTGAGTTTGTGGGACACAAGAGGCACCACAGACATGCTGCTTTTGGAAACAAACTAACATATAGTTAACTAGCAGAATTTGTCTCAACCATGAAAGAGCAGTAGCTGTAGCTCCTTTGGGCCATGCCTACCTTCTTGCGAGTTCCTGATCAGCTTTTGTGCTTTTTTTCCCTCACTGGTCCTCCTCAAGAAGCTGCCAAACCCTCATCATGCTTGTAATGAGCTCTCTAATTGTTCTCCTGAGCACAGATAATTTTAGTAGAATATCACACCTTGAGGACAAATGTATGAACAAATAAATGTGAGCTTTTCATGGTTAGTACAGAGTTAACTTTCTCAGCTTTAAGAACAGCGTACAGTCAACTGTACTAGCAAACTCATTTACAAGAAAATATTATTGGAGACCACACTGGGTTCCTAAACAGCTCTTCTGCTTTTTCCCCACACTAGTCCTCCTCAAGAGGCTGCCAAACCCCCATCATGCTTGTAACAAGTTCTCTAATTGTTCTCCTAAGACAGTTGTACTCACAATTTGCTTTCCCATACAGCTATAGGTGTAAACTCTTCCTCCCACTACTGGGCAAGTAGAAAAGATTGCAGTATTTTCAAACTATTCATATCATAGCACTCAATTAACTAGAATGCATCTTTGAATTTTTTTTAAAGAATATTAATCTCCATAAGTGAACACATGCACAGTGTGGTCTCTGATAATATTTCCTTGTACATTAGTTTGCTAGTACAGTTGATCGTACACTATACAAAGCTGAGAAAGTTAACTCCACAGCAACCATAAAAAGCTCACATTTATTTGCTCATACATCTGTCCTCAAGGTGTGGTATTCTACTAACAAATTTTCCTACGCTCAGCTTTAAGGAAAAACAAAGCCCAAAGGCTAACAACCTTGCAAGAAAAGGTTCTACCTATAGAGTACATCCAGTTCTGTTCTATCTAAATAAAAAAACCCTTATTCATGCCACTGTTTCTGGATCAAACTGTGATGATGCAAATAACTCAATTTCCTCATGCAAAGAGGTAGGCCTGACTTTGATCTTTAATATTAATATGTGCTAATGATCAGGGAACTAATAAGCAAACAGGTACA
The DNA here is from genome assembly GCF_003343035.1 of Apteryx rowi. Taxonomy (NCBI): domain Eukaryota; kingdom Metazoa; phylum Chordata; class Aves; order Apterygiformes; family Apterygidae; genus Apteryx; species Apteryx rowi. The sequence goes on along the minus strand of NW_020447419.1, from coordinate 4,363,937 downwards.
CAAATGTATTTATTAAGCTAGTGTGCATTTCGTGGATTTCTCCTTCTCTCCATGAAATTGCAAATAGAAGATCATTTGTTATCTTGCACAGAATATATTTAACGGACATATAACTGGCCTAAATGATTTTCTGTTTGTGCAGCATTCAGAAGGTCTAAACCACTAGTACTAAATCTCATTAGCAGTGTTGATGCTATTGTGAGTTTTATCTCCAGAGGGTAAATTTAGGCCTAAACTGTCAGTGCCATGAGACTAAAATTAACCACCTTAACTAGAAAGACATTGGGAGTGTACTTGTTGGTTAAGACAACAAAAATACATAGAACAGATTTGTTAAAACAGAACGCTTGAGCAGGAGACTAAAAACAGTTTTAGTCAGAAAATGTTGAAGTTTAAGCTGCAGTTCTCATAACAGTGGTACTATGATTGCGAATGCTGGCAAAAGTTAAACAAAGATGATTTGCGTAGCCAGTAAGAATCGGATAGCCCAGTGCACCAGCCAATGAGTAAAAACTATTGTAAAACTAATGTATAGTAGAGACAGAACAAGGTATAACACTTCAGTGAGTCTTTGGCTTTTTCTCTGAATTAGGCTTTTGGACTGTGGGATCATCTGGTACTGCCAGCCCAAACTAGGAAAAAACAAGATAACTGGATGAAATTCTCTATTAAAAGTAGTAACTGATTCTTGAAGTATTTTTAACTCTACCCCTTGATTTCTGCTGAAGTTAGCCCACAATTCATTAATTGTTTGGGTTTTTTTTTTCCAAATGACTAATGCAGCGAAAGTCACAACGGTTAGCTGAACCCTACTAATCTCAATCTAATTAAAAGGTTAAGAGTGGAAGAAAACCATGACAGAATCCCCTAGAGATAAAGAGGTTTTGATACACAACATGCATCAAACAGATTACACAGATTAGAGTCAATTGACACAAAAAAAAAAATCTTAATGCATTATCTATGATGCTAAGAGCAGTAAGCCCTGGTAACTTCTCACTAAATTTAACATAATACTGCTCCAGCTACAGCATTAACCTGTTACTTCTCATTACAAATCCATGCTGTGCCTGTTAAATGTCATTAGCTCTACAATAATAACTTCTGGCATTCCAAAAGATAGGTGGACAATACTACTGTTGCATTCACATCAGGCAGTGGTGATTCAGTATGCATTTACCTTGATGTCCCAGTTCACTACTTTGTTTCCAGTTAGTCTTCCATGTAAAAGATTTGCAGACAGGTCAAGACAAATAGGGTTTCTGCAGGCCTATTAAAAAAATAAAGGGGCATCAGTATCATTCCAGAAGTGAATCACAGATCCCTAAAGTTCACATAAGGTTTTTGAATGCATAATACACTTCAGGAAGATAGTGCCTTTGTGTTGATAAGTATTTAAGCAAATTGGGACACCTGGAACATAATTTATGTCATCTTAGATTTGGCATTCACAGTTGCACAAGAAGTTTTTGTCCTTTTGGCAAACAAGGAGAAAGCCTACTATCCCTGCACAAGACTGCAGTTCAAGAAAGCTCTCACTGGTCTGTATCTCCCCATAACAACCACAGCACAAAGACAGCACATTTGCTTGTTTTAACAAACAGAAATAGCAAAAGCGAAAAAAAGACAGACTATCCAGAACATGTTCCAAGATGTAAAATAGAAAGTTACTGTATACTGTGTAAACAAAGGGAAATTATGTATCATTTCATACCTTTGGTGTATAATGAAGCAGCACCTTACTGGGGAGATCCGCTACTTCAGACTCTTGAGATTTCCATGGAGTTAAACAGTTTGGACCTGTAAAATATTTTTTTTAGTAGCCCACTGGATATTAATGTTGACTATTACAAATTTTATACTACTGTACTTTGCTACAACAATAAATAGGACACCCCAAACCATAACTATTTGAGACAAGTTTTCAAGTAAACTTTTTGACCTAAATCTTTCATTCCATAGGGTCTGCTTAAAAAGAAATATATAACCTCCTGATAAAGAGCTAAACTATACAAATAGAGATTTTTTTGCAATTTGAAGACCACCAATGTTTCTGTCTTTACAAATGCCTATCTCATATTTGACCAATCCCTCTGTTATCAAGCTCAAATGGCCAGAAAATGAGTAACCTTTAAGACAGTTTCATTTAGTAAAACAGAATATTTCCTCAAAATGCTGAAAGTATTTTTATCTTAACTTCTAACAAACTCAGGTCCTCAGGGAACTTAATACCTTAACATACTGAACTGTAAGACATAGCTTATCAGAATATTTTCAAATAGGGGAAAAAAAAAGTCACCCCTAAATTATTAACTGATTCTTGTGGAAAAAATCCCCAGGCATGAATCACCTTGAAGTATTGCCCTTGTTGGTAAGCCACTTAAAAGAGCCTCAGCTGCAAAGTCACATATAGGCAAACAGTAGGAAAAATTAAGAGCCACAAGTGAAAATACAACATAATACTTCAGCTTTTGCAGGTCTGTATATATGATAGATGAGTTTATGTAAACTTAAAATCTTAAACATAACTTTATTAAAAAATATTTATCATCCAATCTTGAACTGATTTGTTTTAAGGTCCTCTCGCTAAGGTTAGCTCTGTAGTTCTTCTGGATTGCAAATTCTTCATTATGTGTCTTGGTAGAGCAAAGCCCCATGGGGTCTTGTTCATGCTCATCCCTTTTATTTCACTAAAACTAACACAATCACCACTTACCTGCCAAATACAATGCTTTCACCTGAGGGGGCTGCAGTGCTTCATGGAAGATGATAACTGATCCAAGCTGGCCCTCCAGAGATGTTGGACATCCCCATTCACTGTCCTGAGTCCCTGCTGAGATCATCTTGGTGACGAGCTCTGGTTTTGCAAGCATCCCACTCCAGCCTCCTGGAGAGAGGATGCCTCCAAGTGATGTACGATGCGACATAACAGGAGAGGAAAAAGGTGGGTCTGGTATCTGAGATGGGGGAGGAGTAGTCGTTCTTTGACCAGCTGAACCAATGCAGCAGGAAGTAAAAGCCTGGAGAGTCAAGCATGGAAGAAAGAAAACAAAGCCACACTGTAAACATAACTTCTTTTTTTCCACAGTTCACAAAGTAAATCTGAAAACTATTCCAGGCAAACCTGAACCAAATAAATTAAACAGAGTAGCACAATTGGGTGTGCCCTGGAAAAGCAGCAATCCAGCGTGGTAGGCCAAGAAAAGAGCATATGCTCTCCACAACACCAAACAGTGGCCTTCCTCCAACCAAGAGCAATTTGGTCACCTCACCAGTTGTGTGACCTCTGTCAAGAGGAAAGCCAGGCAGGATGGTTTTCCAGACACCCCAGTAAACACTCCTTTCCTGGATTATATTCCCAAATACTAGCCCAGCATGTATTTTAGTATACTTCTCATATCAGTGATCCCACTTGATTAGCAGCCCTTGAGGTAAGCTTATCTGCCCTTCATTTAGCTATCTGATATCTAAAGTGCTTATTCTACAGATGGGCCAAAATCCAGAGCTTTATCTTGCAACAGAAATTACTTTTGCCTGTCATTCTTTAGCTGTCATGTTGATTTTATTGTGACCATGTCCAATTTAAATGTTTGCAATAACTATTCAAAGTAATTAATAAACATCAAATTAGGACTTATTAAAGAAGGAAGAACGTTCAGTGTTGTAGCCCAGTTTAAAATGGATTTGCTTCACAAAAAGAATAGAAAATGCTTGCAAAGAGAAATACGCATCACATATACTCATTCTGATGGCTAATGTGCTTTTTAGGCTAAATATATGCACATTTGAAATGTTAGATTAGCTGCCTTGTAAACTGCTGCTCCCTGCTTCCCTAACCAGCTCACCTAGTAGGCCACAGACAAGGCAGGTATAAGATTAGCATATTGGGGAAACATATGGAAAATACAAGTAAAGTGAGTGACCTCTGAAAATGCGAGGGAGGATACCTCATTGAGCACTATCTCACCAATCCTTACTAGCAGAGGTGGCCACTCATGATATGTCAATGTGCTCAGATAATTACTTCTGGGAAAATCCCACTACGTAACCAAGGTAATTTGTTTTTTATAGAGATGACTGAACAAGCATTACTTAATGGTTAATTATACTTATTCTCCAATTTGATACACTGGTGACTGTCCAGAGTTGACAAAATCTTATTAGCAATACACTAAGCTACGCGAAACTGTTACTCCACTTCCAAATTTTAAAAAAAGCTAACTGTGTATATTTTGCTTTTATTGCTTGATTTGATTCAGCAGTCCTCCCGCAAGAACGATTGCTCTGTGAGAGCCTGTCATTACGGGGTACGACACAGAAGGTGAACTTACTTCATTCATAGCAGGGAATCGAAGTGGGGCAGAGACCTTCTGCTGTCCATTGACGTAGATGTAGACAAGGCTCTGACCAAATGGCCTCTTTCCAGGCATGTGAACAATAGTTATGTTGTGCTGATTAAGCAATATAACAACAAAATAATTAAGTCATTACATTATTAAAAAGCAGTGAAATGATTGTACGGAAATACTTAACTTCAGCACTACTAATCTGGTGGGAAAACCATGTAAGAAACCCCTTCAGAAAATAAATCCAAAGCATCAGCAAGAAGATAAAATCATCTATCAACTGCTTCTGTTTTAAAGTAGTTTATATTTAAACAGGTTTTTGGAGGAAAAGACATACAGCTCTTTCATAATGCACAGCAGTCCTTAAGTATAGGAAGAGAAAAGGGCAAGGCAGAAACACAGTAACACATTTTACTTATTCATGTTGCCCCACAGCCATCTACACTCATTTTAATTTAATTTAAAAAAATCTGCATGTAGCAGATTAGAAAAGCTCTAAGTACAATGCTACAGCAATATTATCAATAATAGTGGCCCTAACAGCATAGGCATAATTTAGCTCAATCAACCACTAGTGATATATAACTATAATATATAGTGGATATTTATATTGTATATTAATATGTATTTATATAAATATATATTTTATAAATATACTGTATATATAACTACATATATATAAATATATAGAAATAATTTGTGGCTTCTGAGCTAACAGTACTCTGTCTTAAACAAAGTGCTTTTCAGCATCGAACCTTACCCAGAGAGAGTCACAAAAACAATGGTCAGGCAGCATCACTGTTGCATATTCTCTCTTTGTGCAAACCGCAACCACCAACACCCCAGAGCACGTAATGAAGGCTTCAAAACCCATACCACTTCCCGTAAAAAAGCTACAGAAAAAGACAAAGCACAACACACAATCAAGGTCGCACTTCCAAACTTTTGGAAACCACCTGACAGTACGTTCATTAAAGAGAACCAGGTTAAGCTGCTCGCTGCTGGTCAAACATTGACCAAGAGTGGAGCTCCCCAGCTGTTACTTTTGCTCCAAAGAACAAGACAAAGAACCGCCCCAAGGAAGGCGCCACAGCACGGCCACACAAGCCAAGGGGGATCCACAAGCTCGCAAAGCACCTTCCAGCCATTCATCTTTTAACTGAAGACACACCCTCGGTTCCAACAAGCAACGCTTCAGCTGGACCCATACAGCTTAAGCTGGCTCCCCTACAAAACGCTGCCCGCTGCAGTCTCTGGAAGCTACACAACTGTAATAAAGCAGGGACTAGCCTGCAACCTGTGCTGTTTTCTATTAGTTAAATTGTGTCCTTCAGCTCCTGGTTAAGCTGCCAGTATTGCGTGTAGTTAGATGACATTACTGTTACATCATTTACCTATGTTTTCTCCACTCATGCATTTCCTCTGTTTCACTTCATATTCTTCTATATAAAGATTTTATTTTAAAAATCCAAATAGCAAAAGGAAACTTTTAGAAAATGTTCAAAGTTTGCATTTTTAATTTTACTGACAAATCTAAAACTGTTCGATGAGACAGTAAGCATCATTTAAGGAATAATTTTTTTCTGTGTCTGTTCATCAGCAAGAACCTTAGTGCAAAACAAAGATTTATAAACATAGTAATTGTTATGCATCTCATTTCACTCAGCATAACAAAGTAGATCAGCTGTAAACACCTAGCTACAAATAAGCCCTGCTAGAACATATTTGGCCTGAGAAACATTTTATTTTTAAGCACGTGAATACAAAAAATTATATATAAATTGTGAATTGCTATCAAACACTGCTGCACTCCCTCAAGTACCAAGTGGAAGAACTTTACTGTACTATCAAATATGTAACACACACACATGAATACTATGAATATACAGTCTTAGTGGATGTAAGCTGTTTTACAAATAAATACCATAGAGCATAATAACTAGACCATTTTCTATTCCATGATTTTAATTCAGTTATGTGCTTAAAATTTTAAGCTGAATTTTAAATATTCCCCCTTTTTCATACTAACTTCATATCATCTTTTCAGTACAGAATCCATAACTTTATTCCAAAATCCCATAACTATTTGCCATCAGAAAAGACCCATAGGACAACACTGTTTTAACTCCACAAACTCTAGAATAATCTTTTCAAAATTGTAAGTAGAATGATAGAAAACTAGTCATTTACTGTTCTAACAGCATCACACCAAAACCCAATTGCAGCTTTTTTACTTTAAAATGTAATTCTATCACAGTTTCCTAGAGCTAGGCAGTCTACTTAAGATTTTCAGTGGGGGACACTGTCAAAAACTCTGGAAACAGTGTTGTAGCAGTTCAGTAGATGGCACCCTTCACCAAGGCTGTGCCACACAAATGCACAGAGGAGCTACAGAAACTTGAAGGGCCTCCACCTGTTACTATGGTTATTCATAAACAGAAGCAACATTCTAAGATACGGAGCCTCGGAAAATATTTATTCTGTTCTGATCAAAATTGCACTTGCCAACATCTCCCCAGAAACTGCATTGTAGTAGAATGGATTGAATGGGGAGATTCTTCAAGTATTATTCCCACATTCTGCATTTTGTTTGCTACTGAATGTTAGAGCCCAGAGCAGATTATACCACACTTACCTACACTATCAAGAACCAACCAGGTCGGTGGCTATTTAAGATAATGAAGGGGTCCTTTCCATTGCTCCCTCATACAGAAAATAGACTCCACTACCCTTGCAGGAAGCAATGGCAAGGCTGTTTTGTTTTGCACTGTTTTTTTAAAGCTACATACCTTAATCAATCTTAACACAATTTAGAGTTATGCTTTCCTATCTGCAGTTGCAATATGCATTGTAATAGAAAAATGTCATGGTTATTTCTGTAACACTGCCTGGCCTTGGCGACAGATGAAACTGCTCCCTTCCACAAACTGAACTAAGTGCTATATGTTGTGTTCTATGAAGATAAGCTTAAGTATCACATATCACAGGGTACCATATGCCACAGGGAAGAGATGACCTAGATTTGTTCTGTTGAAGTAGTTACTGTAAGCATACCTGTAGAGCTGCTTCCTCTTGCTGTTTTTGCTAGTCGTGCTAGGGGTCACTTGGTCCTGGTCAAGGCAGAGCCAAGCATTGAAAGAAAACGCAGAGCCTGGCCACTTAAGAATTGATGGAACAGCAATTCCTGCCATACTGTGGTACAAGTTGAAATACTGCAAGGCACTAGCCATGCCCTGCTTCCGGGCCATTGCTAGGATGGCTCGCATCACTGGCACGACATAAGGGTGAGCCCGTTTTGGTTCCTCAGTCCTCAGGAGCCGTATTAGTCGGAGCAGTTCTTCCGAGCCCATAGACTGGCTCCCCAAAGAGCCCAGAAGGGCAATCAGATTCTCTGCACAAGAGCTATGGAGCGCAGAGTGGGAATTTAATGTCTCAATGATACGGATGACCATGTTTGCGTTGACACACGCAGCTCGACTCTGCCTGTTAATACAGCAGATTCGCCTCAACCAACTTGAGATGAAAATCTGCAGATCATGTGACTCTAGCTCTGGAAGCCACTGGATAAGCAGTAGTAAGGGCTGGACATTACTAATGCCCAGTATCCCAACAGCCATGTGGTCACCTTCAACAGCCTGGAAAAGAGCAGAGAACTCAAAGGTGAAACATAATGAAATATATCGGAAATACTGTCAAATGCATGCAAGCATTTTAGACAGCATTAAAAGCAACCACATCTCACCATATTCATGAGTTCTTCCAGCAGTTCCCGTGAGGGCTGACCTAGCGATTTCAGTACCTCGTATATGTGTGCATAACCAATTCTTTCCTTGAAGACCTCCTGAGGATAAAAATTCCAGCCTCATTAACAAATGAAACAGACACAGATTGCTTGTCTACCGTAACAGCTTCTCATTTAGCATGTCTTGTTTAGACATAAAATAATCTGGATGCAAGAATAATTCTACAGGCTAGAAATCTCTACTTGGTAATACGCCTATCTGCTTTCTCTAGCGTGCTGCACATGAATAAGAGATCTCATTGCAGCAGGCAGATATACAAACAAAAGATCAAAGTTCTATTTTAATAATTACCTATACAAAAATCTCTAACATAAATTGCTTTAGTCTATTCAAAATGTTAAGTCTAACAAAATACTAAGTTTTATTTTTTAATGCAAACTATACCATGAAATGAAATGATTAGGTTCAGAATACGAAGTTTTCAGATACTAATTTTTGAATGAAAGATTCTTAGACCAGCTTGATTAAAAACCACCCATCCTAAACATTTCTCAAATTATAAGTGTTGCAGGATTTTTTTCTGAAAACTAATAATTTTTACATGAAGAAAAAAGTTCAAGCAGCAAATACGAACAGTAAAACCCATTTATTTTTCGTTAGTAAACAGCCAACACATTAGATGGAATGAATACTTTTCTCTGTGTATTCTGTCCTGAAGTTAAAACTTAATAGGTGAATCTGTCAGCAAAAGTGAGATAATTGCTTAAGTAAATACAAAAATAAAAATATATATATATGTATATGGCAGTGGAAGCACAGTTGAAAACTTGATTAAGCCTTTATGAATTACAACCAATCCCCCTCCCTGCTATACAACTCTTCCCAGACTCCCAGAGTCAGGGGAGAAGCAAGCACTCCAAATTATACTCTGGAGGAGCCTAATTTACCCTGTCATTTCACACACAGACTGGACTGCTCCAAGTGCAAGTAGCAGCAGCAGCAGCAGATTCGCCCCTTCCCTCGGCCTCCACGGTGTAGTCACACCCCTTGGCCTGTGCCAAGACCGGGGAATCATTCAACCACAAGACAAAACTAATGAACTCAACAATCTAAGAATAAATCTGCTATTTTTCTGTGGGCTTAGTTTCCAGTCAGATTCACAAACTAACCATTTATCTAGCCATTTATCAAGCCTCAAGAATAACTGCAAAGGAAGGGCAGGACCCCAATTTGGGCAGCAATACTATCCTGAATAAGTTTAAACCCATGGTAAGACTACACCAAACACCCCTGCCTGAAGCTATTTTCTGCAAATACCCCTTAATTTCCCTCAAATACTCATGAGACAAGTAATGATGTTGTACTCACGTCACAAAATTTCCAACTACCATTAACACTCTGATCTTCCAATTTTGATATAGAGATAGCTCAGTGTCCAGCCATTAAAAATAGAGGGATAAGGAAGCAGATCTGCTGTCCCTACCTGGCAAGGAACGAGGGCCCATGAGCTGCTAATTTTCATTAGCAAATTTCCTCAAGATTTTGCAATTAAAATACTAACTGAAGGCAAGATCAAGAAGCCTACCACAAAGAGACCTCTGTACATATACTGTTACCTTAGCAGCTGGAGACTTGTGCATTACTGCTGTGAGGGCTTGAATGGTTGATACTGCCAAGCAATCTAGGTGTCCCTGAAACACCTGGAAGTAGCAGGTACAGATGTTACATATAAATGGGCAAAGACAGTTGTGCTCCAAGTGCTATACTGTTCCCTCCTGTCAGGATGAAAATCAAGAGTTTATTACCATGCTTCAAAAAAATCACCTCCCCACCAAAAGGATTTCATAACACCACAACCTACAAGAAAGAACACACAACAACAGACAACTAGCCACATACTTCAAGAGGAGGAGAGAAGCACTCACAAGACACATTGCACTTCAAATGCTCTGACAAACTGGTTTTCCTCATGCGGCTAATGGACAGCCTCAAGAGGGAGGGAGGAAAACAAATTAAGCAGCCTCTTGTAGCATTGGGGGGGGGGGGAGGCTGTTGAACAAGTGGGTGTCTGCAGTTCATGTAAAGTGTTTTCTTTTCCATGGAAGCCCTACACACCAGCGCAAGACACACAAATTGAGAGATTAGTCACACCAGCACAGTAAGGTGGCTTCTTCACCCATATCCTCATCTTAATAATCAACATCTCTTCTTCCGATTTCAAGTTATCTTTTGGGTTTTTCCCCCCCCTCTGTTAATTCTTGTTTATACTGATATTTCTCTGGTGGTTTTAAGGACAAAAACATTGGAGCATTATCTTACATCCATCAGTAAACCAAATGAGTAGAATTATGCAAATACGTGTACTCTGTTTCACCATCCCTGAAATATTATACTACGTATCAGACATGTTGAAAAATGAAATGTCAAAAATGAGAAGGCTGTTAAAAGTGAAGAAATGTTTACATGCAGATAGATCCTCATACTGAGTTTCTAAAAAAAGCCAAAGCTATTAGTTAGAACCATGATTTGTAGATTACCACAGTTACAATTTAGCATTTCATTACCTTTTTAATCAAAAAGGTCATTCTAATATAAAATATATACAACAATTTGCATTTGATGCTTTTCATGATATTACAGAAAAATTGAAGCAAGAGGCTATTCCCACCTCCCAGATTCAGCCTGTCCATTGTTTTGTGAACATCTGTTCTTGATGACAAGCAAAGAATCAGGACACCAAATACAACCATCGAGATTCACAAACAAAGCCCCAGAATCCAAACACCACAGTGCTGAGACAAAGCAGCAAAAAAAGAGGAAAGGGGGAAAAAAAATCACCACCACGTTGATAGAATTTATTTGGCTTCCATTCATGTACTTCACCTTCCTCAAGTTAAAAGACGTGTAACTGAGGCTCAATCTACTGCAAATATCTGGAACTTGAAGCAGATAAATAGACCTGAAGTTGAACTCAATTTGTTAATAAAAAAAATTTCCACAGATAGGAAACACTGATTTGTGCAGCAGCACAAGTACAACTTGCTGCACGAGGTTTAAAGAGGATGGTTAAGGTGAAGCACAGGAATCAATTTTCCTGTCATTGTGTCTCGACTTCAAGTGAAGCAAAATACAGGTTAAGTAGGTACCTGGTCCTCATTCATTTCTGTCAGTAATTTGTTGGCAAGGTCTTTTTCACTCTTGTCTGCCACTTTATTGTTAGCATTTAAAAACAGCTGTTAGAAACAGAGACAAGAATAATGGAAATAATTGCATTAAATAGTCACCTGCAGCCAAATCTGTGGAGGCTGCCTTGGATTTACATTTCACATAAAAGTGAATTCTCACACTGGTGAGACACAATCCTTCATTAATATCAGTCTTCCATTAATTCTTACAATATTGAAGATTGCATTATATTATTGCTATATAGTAACTGCATTTTTCTTTTGCAGGATAAAATCAACATATGTAATTGCTGAGACAAGGAAACAGATCTAGTTAGATGTTGCACTGATCACTGGCTTATTAGCATTTGTGGTTTCATTTACAATAAGCAACATGACAGGAAGTTCTCAAAAATCTACTTGTAAGAAATAAAGACAACAGTGGGGCATTAATAAAGAAATGGATACAGATGCCTCACTGTTTTCCACTTATGTTTCATCCTAAGTGAAGGCTGAAGACACCCACACAGAACATCTGGAACAGCAACAGCAGCAAAATTTCTGGGGCACACAGCCTTTAAGACAGGAGACAGAAGTAAAATATCTGTGCTATCGCCCTAGTGGGGTGACAGGCTGAAAATAGCTTTAAATTGAACATACACCACCTATACCGCATCTACAGTTAAGAAAGTACCCTGTGTATGGTGGCTAGATTCCTAGTCAGCACTTGAATTTGCAAGTTTAAAGCTCACTCAAATATCTTCATATTCTATTGCAGTCAATTTTGCTCCTGCTTTAGATATCATCTAATCAGGACTGTAATTTATCCTCTTCTGCTTTATATGCTAAAGGGATGTTAAAAAAAATCCTGATCAACACATTTGAAAAGTCCCTTCAAAAAAGGGGAAACACTTCCCTTCAGTAGGTAAAGACTAAGCATTGCCAGTTTTTCCTCATGTGTTTTGTTAAATTTTGTTAGGTGTTGTCTCTGAAGTGGGGCAACCTAAGAAATCACCTTCCATAAATAAGGGCAAACAGAAGGACAACATTCAAAATATTACTTTGACTTACATATATGTGAAAGCACATACATAGAAACAAATAATTTTGAAAGGTACACCACACTCAAGAACACTTAATCCTGCACGATAGCTACAATATACCTCAGAATGTTGTAACATCAACAACTGGATGCAAGAGCATCAAACAGGAGCAAATGCAGACATGCAAAAGGAAAGCATTTTTTCAGATGAGTTACTTCAGTTTTGATAATATATGTAGTAAGGGAAAAAAAGGAAAAAAAATTTTAATTGAAGTGCCCATATGGCTTTAATTCTTCTATCTTAAAGCTGTTCAGACAATCATGTTTTCTTAACCAGGGATATGGCTAGAGGTAACTGTGCTTTGCTCAAAGCCTGATCTCTGAGAAAGTTTAATAGAAGAGATGAAAAGCCTGCAAAACACCTAGTTAAATGGCTCTTAGGCTAGAATAAACCCCTGTAAAATACAGTCCCTCTTCCTGGATGTTACAGGCAGAAGGCAACATTCAGACCACCAAGACTTAACCGAGCAGTTTTGAAAAACTTTTATGCAGATTTCTAACCCTACCTGCAGATTTCTAACCCTACTGTATAGTTTGTCCATAAGCCTTGAAACCATCAAAAATGAAATAAGATTTAAGTTTTAGGGGATTGCTAAATAGCAAATGATTTTAAAGTATGACCAGAAGTATGTGCTTGAATACCCCAAGTACTTTGGGATATCCATAGCAGAAATGATGGTATGTTTTTTCTTTACCCCTCCTTTTCATGAAAAAGTCTTGCTCTCCAGATTTGCTGAAGATCCAATAGCTTCCTGAGTTTCAGCTCCAGTACGTCTGGACTCTCCTGCTACCTGTGGTGCTGCTTTAAACAGCTTGCTGGGGAATCCAACAGCAAGAAAGATTTTCACAGGTAAGGAGGAAAAGATTCAGAAATAGGAACTGCTCCCCATGGCTACTTAGAAGAAACCTTAATTCCACAGCTAAATTCATCTTTGCAATTTGGCTTTCAAAGGAAAAGAGCTATAGTATACTGAAAAGTGAAAATACAAACATAAACACTCCCTCCAGCCATCCCTGGGGCTATTTTGACTGAAAGGTTAAAAAAAACAAACAAAAACAAAACAAACAAAAAAAMCACTATGCAGCAAACTGGCAGCACTGATACCCAATCATGAAAATAACAGTAATGTGCAAGACAGAAACCATCTCACCAAAAGGGGGGGGGGGGGGGAAACGGGGACAAAAACAAACAAACCAGCCCCCCCCCACAACTCAGAAGAGCATATCTTACAACATCATTATGAAATACAAGCAGAGTAAAAATGAAGGGAACAAGCTGTAAAAGCAGAGTAAGTGTTCCTGCTTTCTTTAGTTCTAAATCCCATTTGTTTAAGTGGCAGCAGAAGCAAAGTCATGAGCAGGTAAACATCTCACTGCTTGATGATTTAAGAAACTAGAAAAGAAGTTTCTTGGAGAGTACAAGGTCAGTACCAAAACAGGCACAGATTCCTGAGCAGAGAAGTAGAATGGAAAGGTCAAGCATAAGGTCTTTTCAGCACAAGATTAAAAAACAAAAACGGACCAAAAAAGAAAAACAAAAACCCCCCACACCCACAAACACTATTCAAAACACTTCCAACTGGCATTCTGCCATTGATAACTACAATTAAGTCTTAATCCAAACACATGCATTTTCAATATATTACTGCATTGAAATATGTTCTAATCTAAAAATCTAAAGGGATTTGGATCAAACTGAATACTGCAGCTAGCATTAAATTATCTAGTATTAGAAGAGCTCAACATAACCATGTCACCAACACGTCACAAACAGAAACACAGTATTCCAAAGAGTTACACCTTATCTATGTTTTTTGAATGGCAAAGCACGAAGTTTACAAAACAACCAGCGGAAGGCACTGGCTTACAAATTATGACCATCTGGGATTAAGAGAAAAACGAACTGTCTACGTCCATCTACGTGAATGCTATATCCTACCCAGAAGGAGAAGAACAATTCAAGAAGTGCATTTGTAACAGCTAGGGCTCATTTTTACATCAGCTACACAGGACTTGCCACCAAATATTTTGAAACACTTAAAGTCACACCAGAAAGATTTTTTTTTGTTTTTTTTTTTAATTGAAAAATAAGTCTCTGAAACTAGAATTCAGGCCTCCATCTGGCAGCAGTTTTAAGTGACTTCCCAGCAATCCAGCCACAGCTTATTTGGAAAAAAAAAGGGGGGAGGTGGGGCTATCACTATAACCACCTTAAGTTTTAGGGAAAAAACAGAGACTATAAAGGTATTTTGCTCCAAAGGACTCAGAATGTGCGTTCATCACCTTATCACAAGGAAGACAAGAAACACCTCTACTTCATTAGAAAAAAAGAAGTTGAGCAATTCAGACCTTTTAGATCTTTCACGGCATTAGCGGCTCTAACCAAGCCAAAGTTTTCCTTCCTGCACATAAACACTACCAAACTGTGAAAGAAAAACATAAAGGTTATTATACCTGCACTATTACAGAAAGGATAAAGTTTTGTTAAAGATATGCTGATAAGGGAAATTTTACCTTGCAGTTCTGCAGCAGTCGAATGAGGTGCTCAAAGCAGTTACTGTTAAGGAAAATTGCCTGCAGAACAGGCCTATCCGTGCAGTCTAACATGGCTGTGATGGTGTCTACAAAAATCAAAACAGAACTGGCATCAGAGACAAAACACTTCCCCAATCCATCATGAGTTTTTCTCCATGTTACATTTTGAAAAGGATTAAAAAAAATGGTACATAGCAAACATGGGAAAAAATAACAAACTACAAACTCTATATTTTTCAATCAAAAGTGATGCACATTTTAGCGCAGAGCACTAGGCCTAAAGCTAAACATTTTGATGCAAATTATCATGTAGTGTACTATATCTGGAGAAAAATTCAGCTACCAAATATCTTTGATTGCTCTGGGTTTTTTTTTTTTTTTAAGTCATTGCCATTTGCAAGTATATAAGCAGCATGACTTTGAAAAAAAAAAAAAAAAGCACACAAACTTGCTTCCTCAGCAAGAAAGGCCTTTGCATTCTACAGCAGCCTTACATTATAAGCATTCTTCATCACCTCAATACTTCTCTCCAGTTTTCTTGGAGGTTTGGGAAAGGAAATAACTTTATTTTTGCCATTCTGAACATCAAAGTTGGGGGGGGAGGAAGAGAGAGAGGAGAGGAAGCTCCAAATCCTGAATGCTTATCCAGTGACTTAGGGCCTAAGGTTAAAAACATCTTTGGCCAATGTTTAAAATAATGGCATTTGCAAAGTGAACAATCACGAAATAGCCACCAGGTGCTATCTTCTTCTAAACCCTTCCTATCCTGCAGTTACCAAGGTCCTGATGAGTGGCAGCTGTTGCCTAGCAATTTTTTTTTTTTTTTTTTTTTTTTTTTTTTGAAAGCAAGACTGGAAGAGGTGCTAGATTTGTAACTTCTTCCTTTGCAGTCCTTGAACCTTGACACTCTGGTTAAACGCTAGCAATCTGATTCACTACAAAAAACAAAATAAAGTGTATCATTAAACAAGAATATGTTTAAAGTAATGACAATGAGAAGTGTTTGAAATTTTTCACTTGGATAGCAAAGAACCTTTATTTGGAGAACACTGTTGAATCACTAACTTGATTCAAATCATTGCTTGTTTCTGAGTCACTATCAAGAGTTTAAAGGAACTGTACAGTTGGATACTCACTCAGCATTTGGACCTGTAGTGCTATGAACCTCTTCTCCCACTGCCTACATCGCCTTGCATTAGGTAAGGCTGAATGGTCCGAATTAAGCAACTTGAAATAGTTCTCCAATATTGTGCTGGTCTCTACTTGCCGCTGGTCAGAACTGCTGGTTAGAAGGATATGGACAACTTCTGTCAGGCACTTCAGAGTCAGCTCTGCCTTCCTGCTCACTTCCTCGGGGTTCCTGTCATCCCAGTTGTCACAGTCTGCTAAAACACGCATCAAGACTTCCATGGTGGCAGGAGATATTGCTTGAAGAGCATTCCTCTGAAACCCGTGGCAAAAAAAAATGATTAAGTATATTTAAAAAAAAACAACAAAAACCCAAACCTCTTCAAACCAACAGTTTTCATTTGAGTCATCCAAAACATGCAAGATACAGTATTGTATCTGTCCCAGTTTATGCACAGTAATTGTTAAATAGCTGCTAAACCTTCTACTTGAATTATATTGATTGCGACAGATGAAATGCTGCCCATCTTATTCACTTAATTAGGCTTTCTTTTTCAGAGAGAATGCTTACAGAGAAGAAGAATTTTATAAAAAAATACAGCATTTAAATGGATGTTGTAACTTTCATTTAAACGACTTTTCTTATAAGGCTGCCTCAATATCTCTGCCAAATCTACATAAACCTTCACTTGAAATTTCTTTTTCAATCCCTCCTTCCACATAGCCAGATTCATAATACTTCAAACTTTTAAAATGAACGTAATAATTAGCAAACATTTGTTCCAGCCCTGAGTACATTTCCCCCACCCCCCGTTGCAGGGGGTTTGGCTGCCTGGGCTCCCAGCCACCATTGACCTGGCGCAGGGGCTCAGCCTTGAAGAGCTGTGAGAAGCCTCAGCAGGGGTTCCTTGCCTTCTCTCAGGAGCTGCATTTAAGCCGTGTCTCCCACCCTTGTTCCTTGCCTGAGCCATGCTGCAGCCATGCCCATGCCTGGCCATGTACCCTCTTGATCCTGACCCATGGATTTGACAGCCTGGCTTGACCTTGGACCTGCTTCATCACCATATGGATGTGTCTCGCAACCACTGGACTCTTGGCTGACTCTGGTTACCATCACTAGACTGAATCCCAACCCTGATGTCCCGACTAGACTTCCTGGCTTGATCTCAGGCTTTGTCACTATGGTTTTGCCCAGTGATTTGGACCAGTTGACCCTGGCTTCTGTCACCAGACCTGCTCTGCTCACCTTGCTTGGGTATGGCGGGGCTGCACCTCTTGTCAGTGCGGCTGACCACCTCTGCCTGTCAAGTTGCCATGTTTGGCCCCCAGCTTGCTCTCCCTTGCAGAGCAGCGCCTACCCTTGCTGCTCCCTAACAGCATTGTAAAAACCACTCTTCTGAATTGTCAGAAGTAACATCTACTTGCGACCAGACTAAGTGAAACATTAAAGTCAGCCAGAGTGGATGCTGGCTTTGCTGATGAAGAACTAGCATCTTTCAGAGATCCCCTTTTCTTCACATTCTTTCAAAGATGTCGCATGACTTCCAACCATGAAGACCCTGTGCCTCCCAGTGATACAGCTTACTCCCCGCGTTGAGAAGTAAGCTAGATATATTTCAAGTGCTGATATAAAACTTGCATCTTTGCAGGTGGAAATGTTAACACACATTTTTTATGATGTGAAAATATGACTAAGTTCACATGAATGTTTAGTTATTGTGGACAGCAATTTTCCACTGCCATTTGACCTAGCTTTTAGCATTTAGATACTATTGCACAGAATGGCCCCAAACTTCATAAGACAAACAATTAATCTATATTCAGCAATAAATCTCATTTCCCATAACCCGCAAGTCTTAAACAGTGAACAGAAAGTTGGAGGCTTCAGAAGCTGAAAAGAATTTAGAACATCCTTACCTGACCACCAGCCACAATAGCTCCAAAGAGATGTAACAAACAACATTTGAGGCTTTCCTTGAGATGTTCACTTTCTTGAAAGCATTCTGAGTGAAATAAGGAAAAAGTAGTAGGATTCTTTATTTTGGTTATGGAAATTATACAAAGTTTTTTTCCTCCAAAGAAAATGCTGAAATAATTAAAAATAACTCCACTACTCCTTATCATCATAGAAGTTTTAAACAAAATTTCAACTACATAATCTCTGCTTTCTCTTACATAAGTCGAATCACAACTTGAATCACACACAATCACAACAAATTGATGCAAATACATCAGTCTCAGTGTTATCAAAAAGTAACATGACAACACTACATTTATCAGAAATTCACAGGGCCAAACCTTCATCTTCCATAAAACAGCACAGTTTCATCCAAGCTGACAAAACCACAGGGGATACAGCAATTGTTGATCTGATCCACAATGTAAAACTAGCCCATTTTGTCCATACTATTAAGAAATACAAGGACACGCTAACATGCAAGCTGGAGAGTTAACAGACATGACAAAGGTTAGAGCAGTTACGGCACAGAAAGGCTCATGCCATACACAGTGCATGTTGTCAGAAAAACAGTGCCTGAACTTGCTCCCAAACTAAACTTTCCAGGGAAGTCTGTGCAGGTCTGTAACCTTTCCAGCATAGGCTCTTTAAAGATAATTATCCTGAATCTCTTCTCATGCCACCTCTGATGTAAATTACCTATAAACAGCCTCAGAAACTCTTCCCAGCAATAGAGATCAACATGGATATTGTTGCTATAGCAATAGCTCTAGACTCAAAGTAACTGCAACTGAAACTACAAAGTATT
Source organism: Apteryx rowi (assembly GCF_003343035.1). NCBI lineage: Eukaryota > Metazoa > Chordata > Aves > Apterygiformes > Apterygidae > Apteryx > Apteryx rowi. The sequence goes on along the minus strand of NW_020447419.1, from coordinate 4,345,154 downwards.
ATTTTACTGAAATTAGCAATTGAAAAAACTCCCAATAATGTTATAAGCTAGGGCTGTTAATCACTTGGGTTTTTTAAAAGTGAGATTTTAAGCAAGCAATAGAAGTTTTAAATGCTAGAATTTTATGTTCATTAAAATAATAATATAACCTTTATGTCAATTACCAAATTAATGCTAAGCAACATATTAAATGCATAAGCTTGCTTTAACAGAAAATTGCACAGCTATTTTTAAAAATTTGTCTTCAAAGGGAAAAAAGCCTAAATGATCACAGTGTTAGTCTGCTGGTCCAAACACTCCCGTGACTTATAGCTCTGAACCTTTTGGGAAACTTCAGATAAATTCAATAGTGCAGTACCTAGCAGACAGTGAAAAGGAAAAAAAAGTCATTAGGTGGGTGGAGAGAAAAAGACTCAAATTAGTGCTGCCATGGCAGGAAAGTCTAAAGCATAAGCTCAACAGTTTTTTGTTCCATTTCTTCTGCCAGCTGGTCACCCAGCAGATGATTATCTGCCCCTCACTTCACACGCCCATAGCTCAGTCACAGTATAGGATAGCTAAGGGATTTAGGAGGAACCAGAGGGTCATGCAGGGGTAGCGAGTGGGGAGGAGGGCTCCTGTGGATGGCATCCTCAGTAGCAGCCACTGGAGTGGGTTTCCAGTGCTCTGGCACAAAGGCAACGGCATTTTACTGGCCTCAGCCGTCTGTTCTTTTTGGCTACTAGCCCATTTACCTACACAGAGAAGGGCATCACAACAAATAGGTGGAAAATTAGGCTTACTGCAGTGGAGGATGCAAGACAAACCCAGAGAAACCAAATTCATGACTGCCACCGTGCTAGGAGTAAAATCTTCCTTTTTATTTTTAATCCTACATCATCTCTTCAGATGCTACCTGACACTAAAGCCAAGCTGAGTTAGCAGCTAGCTGTAGACAGGGCTGATTCCCCTCTCACCCCGCCCTTGCAGCCAATGTCCCACTGCCTCCATTCCCTCGGCATCGGCTGACACAAGAGTGAAGTGTGTCAGGGCGCTCAGCAGGGCTGGGAGCAAATCAGCTGGATGTCCCAACTTCCCCTCTGCAGTTCCTCCTCAAAAGCAGTGTTTTGTTGGCTCAGCTCCCTGAACAGCTAGCCACTACATCAGCATAACTGGCAGGGGGAGCCTGCACTCCATGCCCTCACCATAGGGTATTATTTTTACATATACAAAGTTTCCCCAAGGGTGGCGATACTTTCAGACAATGTTATTTGCTTTATATCCCCTTATTGAAATTCTGATTTGTTCTCCAGTTAGCTAGGCTAACTCAGCTATGACTCTCATGGAGATTATTAATCTTACCCTTGCAGAAGCAATACCAGGAGCTAATTCTATCAGTCACTCAGCCACCAGTTCCCCTGTACAAGAACTGAGGAAACAAGTCCTCTTCTGTTCAGGGAAGGCTGATGGTAGTTCAGGAACTGGGTAACAGGACAACCTATTCCACTCCCCAGTCCCATGCAAGGGAACATTTTTAATTCTCAGTTTGGCACAGCTCTTAAACACGTGGTCAAGTCCCAGTTACAGATCTTTAGCACCATTCTCAACATGGATCCATCCATTCTGGGAGCTGAGACTAATGGAGGGGAAAGCCACCACAGCCCAGTCTCATTGGCAAATACCAGAGTGGTGTTGGTTTTTTTGTTTGTTTGTTTTTTCCTAATAAATTCAATAAATTCTATTCCATAAAATAATTTTGCTGCAAGTTCATAGGAGAAAACACATGAGGGAAACATGTAGAAGGCAGAAATTAACTATGCCTGACCAACACTTAAAACATTGCCAGTGTTTAGAAACAAAGCCCTTAAACAGGCACACCTCTAAATTTAAATTGTGCAGAACACAAATGCTAAAATGCCCTCTCCTAGGATACTTTGTTTGATGATCTAGTATGACTTGTATGAGAATGAGTATTCTTTCATCACCATTAGCTGAAACTCTACTAAGGAGACAACATAACTGTATTAGCAAGCCTCTTTTAGAGCAGAGAAGAATTAAAAGCTTGAACAGCAAGAGATTAGGTGCCTAGTTCCCAAAGGTGAATCCTAGGACCCTATACCTGATTATGCTTTTCTTTAGCTGATCTGTCCTATAAGGACTGAAAAAGTTCTGGATACATACAGAAGTAAGCCCTTAAGCATTCTAAGAGTGAATGTGTGCTTTTAAACAAGGAGAGCTCTCTCTTAGCTATCGGACTAAGTGTATGAATTCAGTAAACTTGGATTTAGGTTCTGCCAGAGTTTTTTCTGGTGGATCTGGGCCTAAGAAGTCTCCGCCACAGAAGCGAAAGGGAATCTTCACTGATTAATGGGAAGAACACTTACTCATCAGTAAACATATAGTATTTCACATGTTGCTGAGGGTATTTCAGCTTACTCATTGTTCTACACTAAAGATACTCCAATCTTCTGGAGGATACTCCAGTTCTTCCGCACAGTATGCAGAAGAGGCTAAAACATTACACAAGTTTCTGCATATCAGCGCTTTAAAAGGCTGTTATCTAAGCTAAATTGAAGTACAGAACATGGCCACACAAGTCCTCCTTTTCCTCTCAGCCAGCTGCAATGGTAAGAGCGCATGAATTCCAAAGTGGCAGTCACAATACTTTAATGACTTAACCAGAGACAAAACAGAGCAGTTTCCCAAACTGTGGTCCAAGGAGCATTTGCTGGTCATATGGTACAGAGTTTCCTTCTTTCTAGCTGCTAAATCATATTTAGAGACAGAAATGCATGCATAGTTATCAATACAGTTGCTACAGGGATCTTATGTGTAATTGCTATATGCCCCATAATAAAAGGCAAAACTGGCAATTTACAGAACCAACTCTACTAGATCACAGTAGGCACTGAAAAAAAGTCTGGAAAAAAAAAGGCAGGCTTTCAAAGACCAAAGTACCACAAATAAGGATGGCAAGGTGGTGATATTCAAAGACAAATTTTTAAGTACAAAGAGCCAAAACCAAGCAAAGCAACCCACTTCATTCAGCCTCAGAAAGAGAGTAAGAGGCTTTTATGTTAATCATACATTCTTAGTGGAATGGAACTTGAAATCAGTAAGTTCATTACTGCAAAGATAACCATTTCCAAACATGCCAGTGATAATACTTACGGTAAAAGAAAGGGACAAACTCAACTGTAAGGGAAGCTGGCTTATACTTCTGTCTGCTCTTTTCAACTGTGCTAAGGATACGCCTGCAATTACATTTAAAAAAAAAAAAAAAGATACCCCAAAGAAATTAGATACATCATCTTTGTTTATGACTTATTCACAAGAAAAGACACTGCCAACATCCAGAAATTATCTTTTGCCTACAGGATAAAAAAGAAAAGCACTTCATCCTGAGAAAATGAATCACAGCTAATCCTGTGTTTACTGTTCCACTCCTAGAAATGCCTTAACATTTTATAATATGGCTCAGCTTAAAAAAAAAAAAAAAGCTAACAATCTGTTATTTAGTCCTTGCTTACTGTAACTAAGCCATCAGCTGGCCTGCCAAATTTCTTAACCATGTAATTTGAAATAGGCACAAAACATTATTATGGGTACCTTGGACGGGGGGGAGGGGGAGGAACCAACAAACTAACTGTAAGGAAAATGATTCTACATTTATAGACATCTTTTCAAAAGATGCAAAATATTTATACTGCTATCTTCAGAAACTTCTTTTGCCCTAATTCCACCCTCCTCCCCACCCCATTTTTGGCTTCCTTCTTCCATCACTTTAGTAGAATGGGTCAGTTTCTGAAAGGAGAAAGTAATGGAAAGAGCTTCATGTTCATCAGATACAGCCAAACTCCTCTTGGTACACCCTCTGACTTGTGTTTTCAAATCTAGATTGAATTAGCAAATATATTTATTTGAATTTACAAAAGACATTTAAATCGCATCCAGACAATTCCAAAGAACATAACAGCTTACAGTGGTGTGATTATATTGATCTATTGCCAACTTCTGTACCTTCCCTGAGTGCAGACTCAATGATATTGAGTACATATACACTACTTAAGATACAGTGAGATGGTCTGGCATTACCTACACTAAATCTGGAAGTAGCTTAGCAGTATGTTGGAGGGCCATGAATGAGAAGTGGTGTGAACTTGTGCTCTCTTCTAGAAAGGGGCAATTTTCATGTTGCACAAAAATACCAGAAATTGTGGTCCTTACATGCCACTTACAACTTTGTGCATAACAATTCGAGCTGTTAAGGGAACAAAAAGCAGTGTTGTTAATGATGGTCTCACAAAAACTGTAGCCCATGCAGTGTTACAGCATGCCACAGGTCTCCAGCTATGGAGAGACCCGGCAGCCAAGGTACACCACTGCAGTTCATGTGGCCTCCACTCTCTGTTTGAAGAGTCCTGAGGAGCGACTTGCTGCCCAAGTGCAGCGCACCTCTACAGGACATAAGTCATGAGAATGGACCTGGGGTTTTACAAGACTAGGTAACATGAGATGCAGTCTCTCTGTGTGCATAGTTATTTGCGCACACACATCCAATATTTGGTGTCCACTAAAATGGTGCTAATAGAGGAACCAAAGGAAGAGCAGCTCTGAATGACAGCAGCAAGGAGCAAACAGCAGCTTGAGGGCTTGCACACTCACACAGCCAACAAACATGTTAACTATACTCTACAAGACCACCTACCTTTAAAATTAGTGTAATGAATTTGAGGCTAATGAGGGAGAACCATACATGAAAAAGATCACATAGTAAGTTATAAAGAGGTCTCTGAAGAGCCAGTTATAGCAGATAAAGTGAATCACTAGCAGCTTCACAGAGCAGGGCCTGTGCTTGAAATGACAAAAGTTCAGCTACTCCAGAAAGCCAATTTCCTGGCTCTCTACTCTTCCCACCTTTCAAAAAACCCCAGAACTTAGCTTTCCACTGAATGGAACAGGATATCAGGTACCCTGATAAATTTGGTGGCAACGAAGTTCAGTTTCAAGTGTGCCTGCTTCATGATGTTAATTTTGGTAGAAAACAAATTTCATTAACACTAAAGACTGTATATTCAGAAAAAAAAAAACAGTATTAAATCAAGTTCTCAAGGCTACCAATTTTAACACCTGAAAAAACTGCAAAAGCAGAAGAACATCCATGTTAACTACATTTCATTGTAGTTTGACATGGGGCAATAATTGTTCTGTCAGAAACCTTACATATTATTTGTTATATATGTTTTCTTTAATCACAAAAGCAGAATTTGTGATCCTGTATTTGTTGACACATACCCTGCAATGCGCTGCCTCCAGTTTCGATATGGATCGTAGAGACTTTCACAAAAAGCCAGTGCATGTCTTACAAATTCTTCTATTGGGGTCTGATCTGCCACTTCTTTCTCTTTTGTTTTGCTTTTTAACTGAGGAGGAAAAAAAAAAAGGTTGTGGTCAGAAGATTTTGAAAAGTTGAAAGTTAATCTTGATCTCCTCAACAACAGTCCCAAGCCCTTGAATACTCCCCTGCACCTCCCGCTGCACTTAAAAAAAGGAACATATAAGCAGGGCCAGGCAGTAGCAGACAGGGAAAGTAACAGATGAGAACTGTTAACTTCACATACCTGTTGTATGTATAACGTGGTCATGGTGATAACATGGTTAATGTATGAACACATCCCGATCTCCTCCACATTAGCCAAATTTCTATGAAGGCAACATAAAAAAAACACAGAAATGTACACAGCCTACTATTTGAGGCTAGTTCAAACAATGTTTGTTTTAGCATTCAGTTTAAAATGATACAAAAGTGTATCAGCATTTCAAAAACACTCCCCAAAAGACTGCATGTATTCAAATGTTTATTTCTGTCACAGTAAAATACTACAAGTTTTCATCTAACAGGAAGACACAAGTACAGCCAAAGCACCAGTGTCTTTGCTGTAGGCCAATTTTAACTGGAATGTGGGGTTTCAGAGGTTAAGCAGATTCCCAGGCACTCTGAATGGAGAGCTCAGCAATGGCATCTGATAACAAAGGCAGCGACTTCCACTTCTCCCACATTACTAGAGCATCACAAGGAGACTGATATCATAGCTCCGTACAGCTTCTCAAACTCTAGCATGCACATTACTCATAAGCAGTTTAGCATTTTAAATTCTCCCAAGGAATAGAAAAATCCAAGACTATTTTAAAACATTAAATAAGTCAACAGTAACAAAGAAATAGCATGCACATGTAATTCTCAGTCTTGAGGACAAGTCAGAAATCAGATACTTAAACGATGAAGTAAGGAGAATTTTTCAGCAATTAAATAAGGCTGACAACAGTTGGTAATTCAGCAACACCGCTACTACCAACTACGCAGTTTATATTTAATATTCTAGGATACTTAAACACTGCCCTACAGCCTTTTGTGCTGTTTCAGGGATAAGGAGAACCAAAGGATTCAGAAAAAGCTTCTTCAAATACTCCTTAGGAAAAGAGATTGCCTATTACACTTTATCCCCTTCTTCTGTTAATGCAGTTTGCCACAAAAGAGTGAAGAAACTGGGTGGAATAGACCTCCAAAACAGTTTATTTACCTGTTTAAATAGAATCACAGAATAACGCCTAAGTTGCAGAAGGAAGCCAGCTGCATTAAGAGTCTAACAAGTCAGGTTCCAAATCATTTCCTAAGCTGTTTATAGAATTCTAAGCATGCTAAGAATGTGAAACAGTTCTTCCCGGACATTTCTCTTTAGAGTTATTTCATATCGAACATTTACTGGAGTATGCTGTTTCCTTTGAAAAGTATGTTATACCTGGTAAACCATGTCTTGAATTCCCATAAACATATCTTAAGTAATGACAAAGAATTTAGTGTCTAATCACCCTCTAGTCCATTTCTTGTAGCAAACATTATTACTAAGACGACTGCACTTCTCCCCCTTATCTCTTTCTTCCCCTCTTTATTTTGAAGACTGCAACAGGTAGTATTTCTCTGTTTTACTGGAACATGCCAAAACACACCATACATGTCATAAGAACCTCTATCTATGGACTGCATCAAGGTTTCTTTAAAAAAAAACCAGCAGCCTTGTGGATGTAGCAGCCAGAACAAATACCTGCAGAGGATGATAAAGAATTTCACAAGTAAAAGTGACAGAGTTTGCTGCTGCTCTTCTAGTCCATCTGACATCTTCTGGACACACTGCAGCAGCTGGAGCCTTAAGACCTGAAGAATGTTATCAGGAAGCAGTGATATTCCTGGAGGAACGTCATCCACCCTAAACAGAAAACCATATACACAAGATGTTTTTAATCTTGCAAATGCTATATTATCAAAATATTTCAGTGTGCTTGGGTAGTGTCCCAATAAACCTGTATAAGAAAGGTTACTGAACTTTGGCAACTGACAGCTCACAAACACTTTCCTACGAGCTACAAGAAAATGCCTGGCAGTAACATGTCTGCTTGATCTTCCTTTCCGCAATGAACTGCATTAAAAAAAGCTTTAAAAAACACATTAAAGGGATTCCTAAACACTCTTTCATGAAGTGATTGCCACAGAGAAACTGCACGCTCTTGAGTAGGCAAACAGGTGGCCTGGAAAATCCCTAAGTAAGGAAAGGGATGCCCCCAAAGGGATGAAATGTATGGAAACAGAACACAAAAGGAACAATTTCAATTTCCTGCTGAAGATTAAAAGCATCCAAATAAGCAAAATGCCAATTATTAAATAGTAATTATTGAAATCCAGTTGGCAAACATCCACAATGCACTTCATGTCTGTCTTACAGCAGCTACAGGAAGAAGGCAGTTCACAGTAAGTTTAAATCAGGCATGACCTGAGAAAATCAGGGTCTGAATGCGGGGTGGGGGACTCCCAGCAATCCACCTGACTCTTGGCACACTGCTTTTGCGTGAATACCTGACCTATCCTTATTAGTTTCTTCATATCATTAACCCAGCAAACAGTTTTGTTCTGCTATCTAATTATTTTTAGAAGACAGAAAGACCGTTGTGCTGGGATTAAATACAACAACTCTAGCAAGTCCAGACTTTGCCTTGGAGAACATTAGATACTCTTGCATGTTTTCTGCTAAACAAATATTTGTAGAAAAATACCAGAGAAAACCAGAAGAAAAAAAACACCAATAAAAATAGTGCAAAGCCAGTGCTCTGAGCACAGCCATACAGAAACCCATGTCAGCAACACTCTAGAAATACTTAGGTGTGTTACAATGTTCTCCAGGATGGAGACCACTACTGAAGCTCCCTTTGACAAGAGTTCAGGGGCAGCTTTCTGCCAGCAAGCAGTACGTCTGCTGCTTCACATGGTAAAGCAGGTCTGCCTTTGGCATCAGCTGCTTACCCTCACACATTCCCTATCAACTCTACACAGGAAAAGCCTCAGGACACAGCTCGCAACAGCCTAAAATACAGCCAAAGGCAGGGAGAAAATTTGTAACAAACCAAAAACCAGAGCCAGCTCCAAAGCTCTCTAACATAACACTGGCATACATAAATCTGTGTAAGAACAAGCATCAGAAAGCGTGGAGAAATGCAACTACTGAGAATTAACACTGCGACACCGGCTATTTGAGGGAAAGGGGGAACAACGTATCATTTAGTTTTCTAAAGCTGAAAAGGGAAAATTGAGATACAGTTTAGTAAAACAAGTAGGCAGGCACAAACAACAGCCAGTTCCCATGTCCCAGAAAACAAGTGTCAGCTGCGTGTATATCAAGGACTTAACACCACTCATTCTCTTGCTTCTTCACTAAACTAGGTAATCTGCTATTCAGGTCTTGCTGCAGCATAGTTTTCTGAATGTTGACAGAAATTTTGTAGGACCTAGGAGTCTGAACTGAGAAAGACATTAACCATTAACCACAAAACAGAAAGCAACTACTGTTTTCAGCCACAACTGCCAAGAAAGAAACTGGCATTTCTGCAATAGCAGCTCCATCCCTCAAGATGCCAGCAGATCCATACCCTCAGGGACTGACACTGCTCATAACAATCTGAGAACTCACCATCGCTGTATGAGGAAGGCTGTCATTTTTTTTAAACAGCTGAAATCATATATCCAGAAGTAACTTCCCTAAAATGGCCAACAAGTCCTTTTGGTAACATTGGGAAGTGCTGCGTACGAAGGCAAACAGCCCGCAGCCCAGAGAACGTGGGCTCTGCAGTAGCTATGAGCCTGTGCCGTTGCACCCACCCTTAGAAATCCCCGCATCGTGCGAGAACAGCACAAGAAACACCAATCTTCTGGGATTGCTCAAGCTGAATATACTATAAAGATTAAATAATCAAACTACTTTTCACCCAACAGAGCAATTTCTTACTTCATCACCACAAAAATCAAGAAGTCAGATTTGTGGATGCATAATATCAGCTACTGCCTGACAAGACTAGCTGTATCAAGTAACTATTCCAAAAAGAAAGAAAGAAAGAAAAAAAAAAAAAAAAGCCCCCTCCCTCCCAAAATATCTGATTGTTGGTACCCTACCTCTAAAGTCTGAGAACGTCCTCAACACATTTAGGTTCTTTTATTTATGTCCTTGCATTGCTTTAAAGTGGGTATGCAGTTTTCATCTGCCACCCCAGGTTTTGGAAAGGAAGTTGCATTACTCTCCAAATTGTATTCACCCTATTAGGGCTTAAACCCACGCGCTGGGCCTCATTCCCTCCCTTCCAAAGCACTAACCACTTAGAAACAAAGGCTGCAGAAAACCAGACTTCACTTTTCAGCATCGAGTTTCCAGTAAACGTGTAATCAGCAGGATTATCATTACTCCTTCATCATTTTTATGTGGGTTTGAAGTCCATATATAACCAAAGTATGGTGTCTATGGTACTTTGGATGAGCTTCGCTTAAGCCCCTTTGCTTGACTGTGTGCAAACTGAAACCAGAAAGGAACAGGACGATGCTCTGGGGTCCTTTGTTGTTTCCGGAAGTATTAAACTAAGCGATAATTTCTCTCCTTCAATGAAGAAAAAAACCTCCCACCAGCTGGTAAAGGTTTTATCCTTCCCACTGTAAATACCGAAAAGATGTAATAAATGGCTTAGAAAAAGAACAGAGGAGTGCATTAATCCTTTGTGCTCAATGCACACAGCTGTCAGCATAGCTATTACATGGTACAATATCCTCACCTTCTGCAGTAAAATCACTGTAAACACCATTAGTGAACCACTTCATTTAAAGTTACCTAAAACAATATAAGAGTTAAAAAAAAAAAGGGGGGGGGGGATGTAGAGAAGATGCAAAAAGATGGAGGTACAAATGAAGACCTGCTCTACTTCTACACTCAAATCATACCACTGGATACACTCATTCTCCAAATTTAGAAATTTCCAAATTCTGTGTTATGGAGCATCTGCCAAATTTCTAAAGTAGATTTCAGAAAATTATGTTTTAAGTTATAGAAGCAATATCCTTATCAATTAGATTAACAAATGACACTACCAATAAAGAGCCCTTCCTTCAGGAAAAAACCCTAAGAGTTTCATTAAGTTTGAGTGCATGGGGTTTTCTTTGAATGTAAGAGACAAAATTCCATGGAAGAATTGGAAGACGATGACAAATTCCTGTCTTCTGAAACGTTAGTTTTGTGCAGACATCTGTACAAGTTTTCTTCTCCCAGCACAGTTTCTCACCATTTACTGGCTTTTGCCCTTCAATGCAAGAGGTCTTTCAGGTGCTCAGTAGAGCTGTAAAGCATACCAAGATCTGCGTAAGGAAAAAAATTATGCACTAGTCCCTTCAGTTCCTCATTTGAGCTAGCATCATGTATCACTTCCAAGATCAAGTGACAGTAATAGTTTTTTAAGAAGAAAAATGAACTCCAGTAAAATTATTAAAGATTAGGTATGAAGCCATAACGGGGTGTGGGTTATAAGGAAAATACTGCACACGTAACCACACTGTGTGCTTAGATACAGGCTCATGTCAGTCTCCCTTCTACTAACTGAAGCTCTTGACTAATTTCAAGCAAATTTGACTGAGTGAGGCAGCAGCACAAAATATAAGACTCCTTCTAGGACTGTGAATAGAGGTTGTGTGGCAGCGTAGAGCCATCCAAGAGTACTTCAGTAAGACAAAGGTCACTGTGTAAACTCATTTCTTCCTAGACACCCCAAGAGAAGACCGCAGGAAACCAGGCTTTCGTGGTGCCACACAGATCTGCTTGTTCTCCTTTGCAAGCTCAGCTCCACGCTGTAAATGCCTGCAATAAGAACTAACACAAAAACCCAGAAAGGTACCATTTTTCACATGCCTCGTTATTTCCCAAATGCAAATAAAGACAGAAACAGCAATTCTTTGTTAACATTAATATCTACTCTCAAACAGCATGATATTTAAACCCAGCCACTGAAGCACAGGAATTATGTCTTTATCTTTATGTTGTTTTGGTATTTTTTTCTCTACATCTGTTACAAAAATGAGTCTAAATCCACATGGATCTATTCTTCCAGACAAAACCATGAATCCTGTCATTAACCTCAGAAAAATACAGGATTTTTACACTCAAAGCCATCATTTAGCACAATGAAGATGTTGCTATTGTTCCAGCCAGCTAACCTTCATTTTATTTTTTTAAAAATCATTTGCTATGTTGCTGTTAAAAAAAAAAAAAAAAAACAAAAACAAAAAACACCTTAAACAAAAGCACCAAGACACTCTTCCACTGTTCCCATTTCAATATTAAAACTGTATGTTAAAGGATAACTTTTTTCCTGAACTAGCCACAGTAGGATGCATTATGGCGCCTCACTGCAAAGACAACAGATCTTTAGGAAGAGAGCACAGAATTAACTTGTAGCTTTTGCATATTAGTAATTTCACTATATATTTTGCATTAATATAGGCATTAAGAGAAAATTTTAATATAAATAGCAAAGATCAGTTTTTAATCCACTGAGATCCAGTTTCAGCATTCTTCATTTCCTTGTAACAGTGGAGGCTATTGCTTATACCTCAAACAGGATCTGATCCAAAGCCCATTAGAGAATTTCCATTGATTTCAACAGGGTTTGGACTGGAGCCATGGTGCAGGGAGAGCCATTCCTTGTATTCACTCACCAGTGATAGCAGCTATAATACTGATGCCAATTCTCATGATTTCTAAATTCTGTAGCATTTGTTTTTTCTTAAAAGCTTTAGTTCATGCAAGCATCTCAGCTTTCATCTAAAAGCCAGAAAAAACATCCAGTGCCTAAGTTTCTATTTCTCACAATTGCAAAGCTAATCTTGAAAACATGATCCTTAAAACACAGAAAGCAAATTCAAAATACTAAGTCTGGGACTTGGAAAATAGATTTTCACAACCATCTCATGATTATTTCAGTACTTGGGATTAGCAACACTGCTGAAGATGGTGAACTGAACTCTTCGCAAATGCAAAGAAGGAACTCGCTTTTAAATCTATCATTTGTGCATATTTTAACTTTACAAGAGGTATTCAGTCAAACCATCCAAATCAGTTACACAGCATTCATCTTATCCTTAATCTTAAGGCAATCCCTGAATTACAAAACTCTGCCTACATCTTTCCTCTATTTATTCACTTCTGTTACAGATACAAGTGCTAATACTCGCTAGTGCTATTTCATATACTTATTTCAACAACACACAAGGGATGATTATATTTCTATCAGCAAGAACAGGTGAATACTGATGCCATCTCCTGATATAATGCAAATACCAGTATTTGCCTGGTTTCGTCATTCCCAGCCCAAATTGACCTTCAAAAGAACGGGGAGTGCCACTCAACAATAAAATCTGTCTTTTGTTTAAAAGCAGTATTGAGGGTGAACAAGGCTGGGATCTCAGCCAGGTCTGTTTCAGGTATCAAACAAAGATGAACAGGTCTGTAATTCTACATACCTAGTTGGCAGCTTCTCAAAGTCCACATCCAGAAACTGTTCATAACTAGAAACAAAACTGTCCAACCAGAGCTTCAGGTAATCTGGATCTTTCTGTAAAAGAAAAAAACCAACACATTATGAAATACAGCACCCAAGATCATCAGCCAACAACTCCATAGTATTAAGTTGAAAAGAAATCTTTTCTTTTAAGTGCTTTAACCAGGGCGAGAGGAGTAAATAGACTGATTTTTAGGACTAAAATATAAAAGTTATGCCCTTTGAAATTCTCAACCATGTTTTGCTAATGTGACATTTTGGTATTGAGTAGATACTTATTAGTTCATGTGTCTCAGCTTACAGGTACCAATTCCAGAAGTGATTTATAAACAAGCTTTAGTTACTCTCTAGAGTTTCAGTTTTCTAACACGTAGCAACTTAAATTACTAGTATATTGTATTCTTGATAGTATGCAAGTTACAATATTCCTCATGACTTATAAAATTAAATAAGAACCCTAATGACAATCCTAATCACAAAATAATTTGCTTTTTTGCTTCATTCTTTGATTCATGACAGCAAAAGAGATAACACATTCCAGAAAGAAGGCAGCTAGCAACAGACTAGGGCCAGATGAAGTATTCCAAGAGGCTACACACAGCCTATGAGTTGTGCACTGGATATCTATAAAACAAAGAAATTTAAATTTAGGCTTCCTAGTTGTTCCTAAGAGAGCAAAAAGATTTTGCTCATGCTCTGCAGTTTGTCAGGGCTGGGTGCTGTGAAAGCAGGGAGAACAGACACCAGAACCTCTAGGATCACCAAACAGCCAAGTCTTACAAAAGCAACAGATGAATTGTTTGCCAGAAGCGTTTGGCTGATTAGATGTGTGTAACTTAGAGTTAAGGTAACATTAGAAAAAAACACTGCTAGGTTCTACTGATCTGCTGTAATAACAAGGCTTCTCTCCTGCCACACTGTTATAACTGTATCACATTCAGAGTCACCCCCTTGCAAACCCAAGCAAGACAGGGAAGTCATCTCTGAGTTCAGTAGTCCCAAACCCAAAAGCATGTGCAAACTTTTTATTTCCAAATGTATTAGTCTTTACCATTTCCCCCCAGACCTTACAGAGAGGATTCCACTCTGTGCACTTTGCAATGGACTCACTACAGACAGAGCAGCRTGCAAGTACCACACCTGCGACGATCAAGGGAAACAAATTCAATTTCAGTGAAAGCACTTAAAACTCAGTTTTACTGCAGTGTATTAGTAGCATGGTGGTGTCATTCACTATCTTTTGATGGGTGATGAAATGTCATTATTAACACAACCTAAGGCAGCAGCTGCTGATGTTTCAATGTCTAATGCAACTGAACAACATAACCCCTAATATTTTCCTCTGTTACTCTTGCTATTCCCCATCTGAAGGCTCAAAACAAGTGCCTTACAGATGGGGGAAGGAAGACACTTATAGAAACATACGAAAAGTCTGTCAGCATATGCATTATTTGATGCCACTTCCCTTTAAAGTCAAGCTGCTTAATTTTCAAAAGCAAACTGCTAGATCAAAGCTCACATCTTCCTCCACAAGGACCATGTAAAGAATCCCAGTCACACCCATTAATGCACATCCACGCACTCACACATTCTATACATTGTTTATAAAATAATTTAAAGATAAAGTTTTATAAATTTTAAAGTCATTTAAAATCTATTTCATAATTTATAAAATTCTGCAAAAGTTTTGAACCTCTTGTTCAGCCTTCTCCTTTCCCATATCTCCTTCCTTTTTTCTTCCCTTGCTTTATGTTGCTATAGATGCTCACAAATAAGAGGTTATTTCCTCGCAGTGTTAAGACCAAGGAGCAATCTGTGAATAACTCACACTATTCTGAGAAACATTGGTGACATGCATAGTCTTCTCAGTTCAAGATTGCTANAAAAAAAAAAAGCCTCCAAGACAAGAAAACCCAAACAAAAAAGAAATCATGGAAACCCATAATCTGAAGCACTCCAAAACCATTCTCCAAGCATCTTTTCATTAAAAGTACAGGAAGTGTAAAATATAGGAATCCCTTTCTCATTCAAGACCTTACCCACCTCTCCAAAGCAAGACCTCTAACTCAAGCAAGAGGGGTCAGAGACACCTTAATGAAATAAACTTCATTATCACTATTAATTATATATGAAATACCTTCAGATAAGGTGACAACAGGCACCAAATAAAACCACAGCTTGACGCTTTTATTTCCCATTCTTCTTCCATTTTACTCCTAATTTCTCCCTGCTTCATAATCTAATCTTCCTCTCCCTGCCTCTGCTTTTATTCCCCTTTCAAAGTTTTTGTTTTTGAAGTTATCACCTCCTTTCTTCTTCTCTTCCAAAATTTGTCAAAGTAGTATTACATCCTAGAAGCGTAATGTAGCCTTGCCCTTGCATTTCATATGCACTAAACTACCAAACAGTAATCTTAAACACACACATGTTCATTGTACTGAAGACAGAATTGCAACATACAGACTGAAGGAAGCCATTGAGATAGAGAATAAACTCAAGGCTTCCAACCTCAAGTTATAGAGGGCAACTGATTATCTCCGCCAGGTGGGTCCAGAAGACACATTTCTCAGGTTCAGAGATCAAACACCTTGAAAACCAAACCAAAGGATGGGCAAGAACTGAGACTTGCCAACAGCCAAAAGAAAGGCCTAGAAGTAGCAGAAGATACCCTGTTCAGATGCTGTTGGCTTTGTGTTAAAAACTATTTACAGACTTACTGTTCAGTCTGCGGAATTATGAGATTTCAAAAGCATCTAGATATTAAAAGCTTTAACTTTCTTCTAATTCATAGCAAGTTATTTTAGCCACATGCAAACCATTTCACAGGATGTGATTTCAACAAATACAACATAGCTCAGGCTGCAAAGGACAAAGCAATAGCTGCCACAGCGAAGTTACTAATAGGAAGCTGTATGCATATGTCTAAGCCTTTGCTTAGTTAACAGCTATGATAATGCTCATGCAAGCACAAAAACTGAATCTATTTGACTTTCTTTTTTTTTTTCTGTTGAAAGAACTGCTTTTACTTGAAATACGCAAGTTCTCCCTGAAATATAATGTGAATTATTAAAATGACTCTATTAGTAGTTTAAAATAAAAAATGGTTTGTTGACACAGCTGAGGCTCATCTCTAGTTGTTGACAGTAACCTTCTGTAAGAAGACTTTCTTGACCATGTACCATTAGGAAACCATGCAAATACCATTATCTGACTTAAAATTGCTTTAGCAAAAGCTTATGGATGAGAGAGGGGGAGGGGGAGTAGAAAAGACAGAAAATTAGGTTAAATGCCTGCTTGCTCCTTTTTAATGATAGTTATAGTCTAAATCTGCTTCAAGCTTAAGATTAAACTAAACCTCCTCTTTATCCTTAACCTCTAATGCCTTTGCAAGGCTAACAGTGCAGACTAGCAGTAAGAGACCATTGCCAGACAAAATATGCAAGAAAAAGTATTACGTAGATGAAAGATGTTATAAAAGGCCAAAAGTTTTTGCTTACTTGTAGTGCACATACAAGTCTATTCACTTAGCCACTAAAACTCCTCTAAGTGAGGGAAACCCAGCAGGTAGTTCGTGCTTTCTAAACACACAAACACAATCCTGGGAAAAAACAGGAACTACAGTATCGTTTGATTATTACCTTTAGCACACTCTTTGATCCAACCGTCTTCCACCTCAACCCCCTGCCAGCTCACTGATTATATATTATCCAAAGTTATTAAAATAATCATCTTTGATATCAAAATACCAGGTAACACTACTGACATGTGCCAGCAGAAAACAGTTTATGTAACAGTTGATTCATTCTGAATCAAATCTAGAGATTTCCATCCAAGCAATAGCATTAACTCAACACCAAAAAAAAAAAGGCAGAAAAGCAAACAAGATCACTTAGCAACTGAATCTATATAAAAAAACACTAAAATAAATCTCTATTATGAACCATCCATAAAAGTATGCCATCTTTTCATAAACAAACAAAAATGAAGACCTATAAACTAGAATTACATCATGCCAGGAAAAAGTGACCCAATATTAAACATAGTTTTGCTACAAATGCAGACACAGAAGCTGTGTCAAGGATGTTGAAAAATAAGTTAAAAACAGCTTTCAAATTTTGAATCTGGCCCACATTTCCCCTTTTCTGTATTAGCAGTAAAGCTATAATCAGCCTAGATCCCATAACATGCACTAGTCACCTGCTGAAAGCTGCAAGATACTTAAACTTTACCAAAGCAGTTTTTAGAAAGCCAACTTACTGTGGTAAACGTCAGCCGTGGCAAAACAGGCACAAAAATGTGCATTCCTAAAACACAGCTGAATACATACCTTTCTGAGGACCAGCCTACTTGCTTCGAAGGCATCTTAGTATTTTCCCAAAACGGAAGTGTGATGATGACTTAGGAGAAAAAAAATGCATCTTTCTGCATTGATTTAATATTTTAATTTCATAACAAAAGCAGACAGTAAGGGGCATGAACTGCTTTGTAAACTGCCCTTATCCTATCCGCACCTTCTTTCTCTTGGAGTGAACTTTGAGGTCAGCTGCCACCCTTTAATCTGAAGTTTAAATACAGTGGGATTTAGAATTGATTTCTGTTCTTTCCCCACATCCCCTCTCTTTTCTCATGGAAGAGGTTGTAAGCTAAATGCGAGTGTTTGTCTGTTTTCCTTGGGAAATCAGCTTCCCGAGGCAATGCACAGTGCAACAGGACAAATACCCGTGCTGCCACGTGGCAGGAGGATGCAGCATCCGTGGTGCCCCCGAGGGCAACAGATCACTGAACTGCAACCCCAGCTCCAACCGACTCTCTATAAATTGTACTTCCCTCTGCATTTCCGCTAAGGAAGCGGTAAAATGTATTTAGCTAGACCATAATGAAGTGTCTTAAGTACTCATAAGCAGTATTACCAGTAAAAGCAGTGAAACCCATGGAATATATTCTTATTCACCTCTTCTATAATCACCATTTTGTTGAGTCACCCCGCAGACAGAGAGCTGGAGGCTGTATGCTGGACAACAGCACCAAAGCGTTTTTAGCAGTACCATGCTATTAAAGCACACTCACACTGCAGTATCAGTTTTGAGAAGACACCACAAGGACAAACTGTGATAAACCCATTTTAGTTTAGTATTCTTTCTGAGCCCACACGCACTCCACAGACATGCCCTGTGAGATCAGTAAGAAGGGCAGGTGGAAATCTGATTTGTATAACATCAGTAAAAGCAGAAAAAAGGCTGCACGTGGAAACAAAACATCTTCCACCAGTTACAGCTTTTCAATCACTAGAAAAAGATATAACAAAATACTGGGTTTGGAAACTTGCAGCTTTCTTCTAGATTCACAATCCTAAGCATTTCATTTATCTACCTGAAACTTGTCTAGCTTTTTGCAAGAAAATTTAGATATCTTATCTGAATAACGACCCATCTATATAAACTGCATTTCTTGAAACTTCTGGAAGACAGTTACGCCAAGGCTCAAAATTCCCCAAAGCTAAAATCCAAGTTCAGGAAGTTACCATTTCTCTTCAGAGAGATATGCTGAAACAACCCAAGTTTTAGCAAGACAACCTGAAGGATGTGTCATTGTAAGGATATCTGTGAAGTTAAAAGAAAAAAGCGCAAATCCCTTTAGTTGATAATTATGAAATATGTAGGGATTAAGCTAAGGCTTCTGAGCTCAGTGGATTGTAATGAAGGCCTGTGAAATTGCTAATAGCAGGAGCCATTCACCTGCAGTAAAGAAAGTATTTTAAGCCTATTAAACCAAGTGTAGCTCAGCACCTGAAAGTGAAAACACTTCCTCATTCCTTCCCTCCCTTAAATACTTCTGTTTTTCTTTACAAGAAAGCCTTTAGGCTTTTTTTTTTTTTTTTTAAATAAGATTCTCTCAGCTCCTTACACTGTAAAGAGAAAGGCTGCCAGGCCAGTGATAGGTACCTAAAAAACAAAATCCCCCCAAAGTGTCTTTTTCCTTTACCTATGTGGTTAGTACAACAATAGAAAGAGTTGCTAAATAAAAACAGCTGACCTTCACGATGGGCTACATTATGTAAAGCGATACTGTGGTTAAATACTGCCAGGCAAGTTTCCCACAAAGTCTAACATATTAACAATTGTAAAATACATAAGCCTTCAGTGCAACCGTAAAACAAGCTCTCAGTCCTGAAACCTCACCAACACTAAAACAAAGCCTGTAGCAGACAGAAGGATGAGTCTATGCCCTGCTGACAGATACGACATTCCCTAAAGATACAAAATGAAAAGAAATTGTAATTAAAACACACACTAACTCAGACAGGCTCTTATCTTTGATATACTAAGCTGTCTATAAATTACAGTAACTTTCTATACTCTTTATGAAGACTGGTGAAATGAATGAAAAAAGATTCTAGATGAGACATTTTTCTTTAGTTACTAGTTAGTTTGCCTAGGGAAGAAGGTCAACAAAAAGTTTTTTTTTCTTAAATCAGTAATAATATTTAAAAAAATGAGTCATGTAGCATTGAACTCTCATAGCTTAATCCAAGTTAAATTAAAACACTTTAGACAGACCTGGTTTTTAAGCCTCCCCATTTAATTCTTCAGACTTGTGCTTGTGGAACACAGGCACATTTACCCAAGATTTCAAATTGACACTATTTACATATTTATATATTTGTTGCTTTTAGATTTAACAGTAGCTTCCACTTCTGCAGAAGTTTCCTAATATTTGCAAGTTCAAAGGAATTGTTTTCCTAAGGCTTCAACTAAACAGGACTAGAAGGGCAAAGCTCAGTACAGTTTTTATAGCCTCATTCAGGAAGTATTAGTTGCTAAAAACAAAAGCTGGATCCACCCGAGGCTATTTTCAGTGTTACATTCCACGCTTTAAAGGCAAAACCTCTCTGCAGGGCAGCTGAGAGCGGCTGCCTGACCTGTCTGACAGGCACTTGTCTGACCTCGTCAAATTTAACGTGCAGTCACAAAACAGGCAGCCTCACTCGACCGCTGCCAGGAGCCGGCAGTCAGCCCGCCAAGCAGATTCCAGCCTACCAGCGCTTCCACCAAATCGCACTCGTTCTGGTACTAGAGCAACTAACCCCCCACCCCTAAGCATTTGATTTAGGCTAGGAACAATCCCTTGGTGTCAAGACTGAATTAGACCTAGGAAGAATAACGTTTAGAAATAAAATATGAAACACTGCCTTTCAATCACCACTTAGTCTAATAGTCCTAAAACTGACTGCACCAGTCTGCGTAACACAGACTCGTAGGACATTTTTAAACACTATTTGAAATACACTATTTGTTAGGGGATTAGAAGGTTTGTTTTAAGGAGGCTTTTTCCTTTTCATGTTTTGAAAGACATGAAACGGAACAACTTCACTACAAGATCTCCTAGCAGCCTTTATGTTGCTACAAGTCAAAGTGCTTATGCTTTTTGTGAACCTTTCCAAACTGTAAAATAAAAACTTGAAAAGCTTTGTTATAGCAGCAACACTACAGTTAGAATTAATAAAAGACTTTACAATAAGCCATTCTAAACTGGCTAAATTGCCTTGCTGAATTCAATCAATCAATTCTAACTACCAGAAGAACCACCTTTGAGTGCAACTCATCATCTTAATCATAATATTAATTTTTG
Organism: Apteryx rowi; assembly: GCF_003343035.1. Lineage (NCBI taxonomy): Eukaryota > Metazoa > Chordata > Aves > Apterygiformes > Apterygidae > Apteryx > Apteryx rowi. Next base: position 4,324,631 of record NW_020447419.1, on the reverse strand, counting down.
AATTAGGTATTTAAAAAAAGGTTCCTGGCAAGTAATTATAGACCTCCTTTTTCAAAATTCACACAGGCATTCTGTTCAACTTCTGGAATTAAGGAAGGCTTTTTGTTTTTTAAACAGGAATTGCAGTGAAACAAGTCACAAACAACTGTTTTGCAACAGGCAGAAACTTCCATTTTGCATGGGAATCACTATCAATCACACACTCACTATAAAATTTAGCTCACAAACACTGAAACAGTGTTGATATATTTCTTCTCTTTTCTATACATGAAAAAATACTCTTCCACTAATGCCTTAGATTAAAAAAAGACAATCAGTTATGAGCGCTGTTATTCAATTTCCCTTCCACTTCAGAGCTCCAAGAAAACCAAAATGAAACCATTTTCTTTCTAAAATGGAAGTAAAGCTTTATTTTTTCTCTTGCTCTTTAAGTGACAAAAAAATTAGTCTGGTACCTGAACCAAACGAACATCGCATCTGACTGACACCATCCCCAAGACAATCTAGTTAATCAGAACTCACATTTCAGTAGGGTCTTCACATTTGATAGAAAGTGCCACTAGACAAGTTTCACATACAAGCTGACATGAAGTATTCCAGTTTTCCAGAGTCCACTGCACCCTTACCAGAAATTTGCCATACCGTGACATATTAGATTCTATTAACTTTCACTTTGCCCAAAGTTAACACAAGAAGCCAACAGTAGTAAAAGCTAGAAGTTGTATTTTAAACATTACAGAACAAGAAGCATTCTAAATAATTCAAAGGCAACTAAAATAACATGATCTCAAGTATTGTACAGTATCAAGACAAGCCTTAATTCAATGAAAATTCAGACTATAGCACAAGGAAGGTTTAGGTTTTAATGCTTGTTTGATTTGAAATTCAAAGTTACATCATTGATTGAAATGAGAAAAAGGCTGAGCTTTAGCAACAGCAGATTGGTTTTAGCAACAGCCAAAATATAAAGTTTGTAACTTTTGCTGTAAAGCAAGAGACAATAAAAACTCAGAGTGGCTGAAGGGAACCAGGATGGTACAACAACTGATAAAAATCAGCCTGTTATTTCACCACATCAATAGTCAGACTTGGTAAAATTTTTCTGTAGATAAAGAAAAACGCTGAAGAGAATCTGTGTACAGGTTCTGTATTTGTTTCAAAGTGTCACATGGTTATTATACACTAAAATTTACCTAAGGCAAATTTCTATTTTTTAGCCATGGATTTAACTGTTTGCTTTGCATTCTTGACCTCATCAGCTCTCAGATTAACACCGCACTATAGTTGAACTATACAATTCCTGTATTATATTTAAGGTGGAGGAAAGCTTTTCAAAAGCACCCTGCAAAAATCTAGGACTCAAACTAAGACATACCAGAATTTGTGTTACTCGTTCAACCATTATTTTGCATCTGTCACACTTTTGCTGATACAGTTTTTAAATTATTATCACAAGTGAGTAACATAAGATGCCTGCAAGTAACAGCCTTGTTCACTACAGCCTGCTTTATTCCCAAGAGCTTTGTCCATGCAGCACAGTGAATGAAGCCCAGTCCTATGGAGAAGCAGTATGCAGTCATACCTGAGCCAGTGTATTTATTGACATTTTTGAGACCTCTAACGAGTTGTATTTTAAGTAGTTTTACACAAAGAATACCAAAGGTGCTTCCTTTCCATCACAACACGTTTTCACTCAGATTCCAAGTTTGCCCTTGAAAGCATGTGAACACTAGAGATTTCTAGTGTTCAAAACTAGAACTGTTTTGAACTAGTGTTCCAAACAAAACTGTTTCCTGTATCAAAACCTTTTTCCTCCTTCCTCCTCAGAACTAATGGCTAAACCATTTTAGCTTAAATTTCCTACAAAACTTTAGTCATTTATCAAGAAATCTGTTCATTCCAATTAGTCAAGATTTCAGCAAAAGCACAGGTAACTCAAAACCAAATTTTTTACACAACTGAACGCATTAGGCAAACTTATTCGTACACAGAGTTGGTAGCACCACTTACAAACATCCCATCTCTACTGCAACCCACTTTCTACAAAACCTCTGAGGATTACGGAAAACTGGGCTGATGGCCCATGGGTGTTGTTGTCCATTTACATTTCTAATCACTCTTCCACTTAAGCCAATCATTTGCTCTTTTTGCTTGATACTTCTAGAAAAAGAAATCTCAGTAGCTTTCTAAAGATATATCTTCAGTTCTTAAATTCTCTTCCACCTTCCATATGGCTTTCTGACATTTTTCACGTGAAGGTATGATGCTTCCCTATGATGATTACTAATATTAGAAGAATAGTCTTGTCATCTTTTTGAAGGAGTCAAACCCAAATTGTTTTATTTTCATTTTGTTTTTATAGATGTTTGTGGCATTATTGTTCAAGTCTGATTACCAGTGTGAGTGCTTCCTTTTCAACTTTTGCCTTGGCTTCCTTATTACTTTTTAAATGTTTTTGGCATGCTGCTACATGGTCTTAGGCAGATTCTGGTGAACGCTATTCGATGATAAAAAGAGCACTCTTTTCCTACTCTTACACAGCCATAGTTAGCAACATTACTCAACGGTCATCAGATTATTCAATGTGACTTACTACTATTCTTTACTACATTTAGATGTAATCCTCAATTATAAACAGACTTACTCAAATTATCATAACTGTTTTAACTGCTAGGAAAAGCATCAGCACGCACAAACATGTTACAAGCCCATAAATCTAGTGGTTAATGTTTAGATTGCAGAGGTATGCAGGAGCCTCATCTCACAGTGAGATGAGAAACTTCAGTGTTTTATGAGAATAATCGGGTTTAGTCTTCCTTTCTTGGTACTTCCTACTGCATTTCCCATCCTCCTCTACCACTGCATTTTACCAGAAGATAAACTGGAAAAGTTATCTGAACAAATGACTTCTAAAAAAAAAATAAAATAAAAATAAGATGTTTATCTTTACTGTTGATGGATGTGCATGTTTTGACATTTTTCTTCTCATATGTATTTTTTTCCTCAAGAAAAGCTCAATAATTAAAGCAGCTCTTCTCATCCATGGCAGCTGTTTAACCTTTCTGAAGTCTAAATATTTTAACAGCATCTATTGACAACATTTGGATTCAGGCATTAAGCTACAATGCCAGTCAATGGGCAGCTGGTAAGCCTTCTTCTCAATTCCATTTCTGTATTAGAACACAAATGTATTGGACATTTGAGTTGATTCTGCAATGTTCTTTTATCTGGACATGTGCTATACCTGGATCTGAACCAGCGGATCAAGTTAAAAGTGTCATAATTCAGGTATCACACAGTAGCCAACTGTCTGTTACATTGCTCTTACAGTATGTCAACGTAGACAACCAGAAGCACGTGTTTCTAGATTTGTGATAAATCATTCCAGTTAAGAGACATTCTATCATGAGATCTCTCATCATGAGATTCATTTCATTCAAAACTTGATCTTCAATATATTCCACTTTTGTTGGTATGTTTAGAACTGGACATTTTTCATTAAATCTGTAAAGCAGTAATCCACAAAACCATGAACATATAGGAACTTCATGCTGCACAGCAGGACAACTCTGAACATTATAGTAACAGTATGGACAAACCTCAGGACCTTCTTCATCTAAAAGTAATGACTACATGTATGTATTGCTAAATATATTATAAAGTAACAAGAAACAAAAATAATTTCTCTGTAGCTTGCAAAATGTTATTGTTTACTTGCAAGTATGTTCTGTTTGCATCTACCTGCCATCTCTGCCCAACCAGAAGTTCTGCATTCTCTGTTGTAGGGTCTTGGTTCCATGGCTGGCCACCACCCAGCACAAGCTTGCCCTCATCCATCACAAGGGCTACCATAATAAAAGCAAGTGGAGTGAAGAGACTCTGCCACTGTTGTCTCATACATACGAGACAATTATTTATATGAAAAGTTCTATATGTGTGGATATCGTAACTATATTAGTTCTCAGACTATGAGAAATCTCTTTAAATAGCAGACAGCAAAACCAGAATTGAAGGCCAACTGTTCTTGTTTGTCTATATCCACTCTTAGTTCAGTATCTCATAAATAAAGACATAACAAGGATAGTTTCACCTACACATTGCTCCAAGTGATTTGTGACTTTTACAAGTAACACTCTCTCAGAACAGAAGATTTTAATTTATTTAAAATACTCTTCAAAAAGGCACTTTACATAATAAGTCTTCATTCACTAATTCCAGCAGAGGCATGAATTCACATGATAGTGATGTATGAAAACCACTTTAACTGAGCACTTAGTTCGCTCAAGCATTCATCTAGCTGCGAGCAGAATACTTTATCTGATACAATAAAGGCAATAATTCTATGCAGTGGTGTGACATGAATCACTGACAAATCAGCAGCTGCACAATAAGGAAGACAAGTACAAGTTGAAGTCAGGATGAAATCATGTTTAGGATGCAAAGGTCAGTATTTCACAGTATTTATAGTTTAATGTCTAAGATTATATTCTTGTTGAGTTGCATACTTTTCTCCACAACTAAACATAATTTTGCAAAACCCATTTGTTTGAGAAACAACTATAACATCATTTAGGTGAACGAATGCCATTTATACTGTTTAATGCAGTTTATACTGTTTTACACAGCCCTACAATAAACTTGTCTAAAAGCCACTCTGATCAAACTTTTGTTGTTTACAAATACTCTCCAATTTTATACAGGGATACATGTTAAAAACCTCATAAAAGCAAGATTTCACATTATTTAATGTAAACTGATGAACTCTCTTTTACAATTTCATAATTCTCTTCTGAAAGGTGTCATTTGCTCTCACTTGCTAAGCATCATACGAAATCCCCCAATCTTTTGATGCAGGTTACAGATTTGATGAAGCTATAAAACATTGTTTCATGAGGTATTACCTCATGAAACAGTAGTGAAGGGCAGCCTGACAATATGGTGGGACCACCTTTTTCAGGGAGAGTCAGTTAGTAGGTCAGCTTAGCAAGACTGTAAGACTATGTACTGAGAAAACTGATATGATTGTTCTTGCTCCAAGACTATTTTTTGAATATCAAGATAATCCTCCTTCTGTGTTACTTTTGGCCTCAAAAGCCATGCTAACAGAATCTTCCTCAAGGAACAGCTCCTTGAAAGGATCCAAAGGCCATGAGATTATTCTTACAATTCAAGGTCAAATTTATCTTTCTGTATAGTAGGTTAGGATTAAGGCACAGAAAAACTGAATGGGTGGAAGTTCTTTCACAGACTCTGCCCATTTACAGCACAGAGCACACAATTTAGATGAACTGTTTACTCCTAGAAATATAAACAAAACTAACTCATGTCAATTAAATGCTCCATTTCATATATTGAAGCTTCAACTTCTAAGTATTTGCAATGCATTGGTCTTCTGACCTTAGAGACTGTTGTGTAAAAATAAAAGCTAGCTCAGCTAGCACACTGTCAGTTTGTAGCACTTCACTCTTCATAGCGGTCTTTACCTGCCTAATGTAGAAATTATGGTTCCTCCAAAGACCACTTATTTTCTCATTGAAGTCGTCTTCTGACTCTTATAAGGGAGCCTATAGGATCCAGAACCTCACTTGGGATTCTTCCCAGATGAGGTAGAAATAACTCAAAGTAAAAGGACTTTAGCCACTTTAGGACATTTTTAGAATAATGCATCACTCCCTACTGAAGTCATATTCCATATTTTTCTGTTAGCTTTTGATCTAGGACTAGGAATTTTTCTCATATAAAACTTACAGTACTAAGTCTCTTTCCACACTACGATATTAATTTAAAAAGAAAAGACATAGTATATAGATATCCCTCACTATGCCAGAGAGAAAACTGCAACACATTTATCTCAATACAGGCAGATTTTGTGAAAATCAAACAAATACAGTGCAACAAAGAGCATTTTTTTAAGACGACAGCTTACCCACAAGTCTGCTCTTTTATAACACAGCAAGGGACCTGTCTCAGTTATCTCTGTGTTAACAAAGACCAGAACTTTATAATTAGCTTTGCAATTGCCAATACACAGAATCCCTGCTATACTAATAACACTAAGATTGAACATCTCTTTGAAACAGGAAGCGCAGGCTAAAAGCTGGCTGAGGAACATACTGACAGCTCTGCCTTCAAGCTATTATATGACCTACAAGCTAAGGAGGTACTTAAAGGAAAAAATGATTCTACTGAAGAATGCAAAATAAATAAATAAAAATAAAAAAAGCCCAGAACCAGCTACTTGGTGAAAATCTGCCTGGTAGAATTAAAACCCTTAAATAAATTTGGGAAAGGCTTCTTGACAGGATTCAGTGAGTACAGCACACCCATCCACTGAACAGTTAGTTCTGATGATATGCGATCTGGCATGCTTTTTACTAGCTGCCTAACAAAGCAGATTAATTTTTAAGGTGGCCCATTCATTTTCAAAAGCCCTTTAGAGGGCTTTTACCACATTTAAAAGCCTTGGCATAAGACTTGGCAAAGCAGCGAAGTGTGCTCTACATACAATTTTAAATTGCAATTTGGGTTTACAAATCAAGTTGTCCTGGCCCCTCGGTTATGAGTAGCACTCAGTCTCTGCTCCAGTCTGCTTTTACAGATGCTACTTGAAAATACCAGCTCTTTTTAAAGGTTTCTTTTGGACTAACATCCCTGTTTTAGAAACAATTTGCAGCATGCTCTTCTGAAAGTTAACCTTTTGGCTTTTACTTCTTTGCCTTTTTTTCTTTAAGAGGAAAAATATTTTCCACATGATTTTCACAGTGCTGCTCACACAGCATGTGAAATGCTCCTAAGAGCTGAGAATTTGATATTTACACTTTGCTTTGCCTTGGCAAGGCACTCAGGTTTTCTTGGTGGCATTTCTATGCATTCAGATTTTAGAGATATACTATAAAGTAGGGGGTACAAATTTGTGCCATATATTGTGGGGGGGCTTTTCTGAGACAACATCTCAAACTTTTTCTTAAATACATTATTTCAAACAAAGGATATTGTAGCAGGTAAGGGGATCTAACTATTATTATTACTACATTGTTATCATTTGAGCTGCAGCTCTTCCTTTCAGCACTTACCAGCCTTTATTTATGTCACTTAATAGCTTAATCAAATCACTGAAAAGCTGCACCTTCTAGAGAAGCAACAATTCTTTTTCTTTAGAAAAATCCTTTTTCCTGTTTTTCTTCTTTAAGTTAATGACAGGAGCACAAAGAATTAGAGTTCAAGCAGATGACAGTTCTCTAAGAATTGTCAGAATCACCACACATCTGTATAAACATTAAATACAAGAGATATTAGGAAAGAACAGTTCTATAAAAAAATAAAATGAAAAATGGAAAAATTTCAGAGGTGCACGTGGCATTTAAGTGACTGCCATTTATGCCAGTCCTTCCTGAAATCCATTTGGGACTTTTTTTTTTTGAGAAAAAAGTCTTTCTGTATAAAGTGGCATCCAGTCACCTTCTGAGCAAAACTAAAAATACCAAAGAACCTGACACATCTTAAGTCAAAGAGTTTGAAATACTTATCAGAACAATCACAGAAGGTGAAGTACACAAAACTAAAATCTTACAGGTAAAATATAGTGTGAATCTAATCAATTTTAACCTGCAGTAACAATCTCTTCAAAAGATTATATAGCATGAATTAATTTTGCATACTGACACATAATTAACATCTAAGAATGGTTAATCAACTAAGATTACAATAACAATATTGCTATAGTCACATTGATCTAATGATACAAGGCAAAACTGGTAGAGCAGATCTAATGGGAACAATTACCTCAGTCATAAGAACATGAAGAGGTCACAAAAAACCACTTAAATGAAAGCATATCCTCTTCCCAAACTACCTCGGTTCATCTAAGAGAGCTCTTCTTCTGTAAACTTACATTACTAAGGCATTTTCAGAGATCTTCTGTGTATTCACTTATTTAAGATTTTCTATTCCTTTTTAGGTTATTCACAGCTTTGAAGTGATGATCCACATGCTTAATACTACCATTGTCTGCATGACCTCTGGAGAAAATTTTTCCTGGTGACTGCTATAGAAAGGACTTGTTATCTGTACTACATATAATTTCACTTATCTTAGCAAGCATGTATCCCTGCATCTAGATGAAAGGACAGCAGCTTACATCCATATCAATATTCAAGTGAATAACAGCACTGTATATTAGAAGAGAATTGAACATAAAAAAAAATTCCCATTTTAAACTGAAAGTCAAAGATGATCATGCCAGCAAGTTGCATCCTGAACAATGCTTTCTTTACAGAAAGTTTGACATCACCATTAAAAACAAAAAAAAACCAAGAAAACCCAAATAACAAAGAACCACTCAAGTAAGGAACAGCTCAGATGATTAACAATGCAATGCTGTGATATATCCTCCAGTGACTCAAATCTGAACTTCACTAAATTTAACGAATTTTTAAACTGCTTCCACACAGCACCAAAGTATCATAAATCCATGTGGCCATTACATTCACTGGGCATCTTAAGTAGCCGACTAATCTGTGGCGTTGTCGCTACTAGCCTATGAGATAGCTTTTAGCAGAACAGAAGCAGAAAAAGCAAAACGCCCCAAACCCCTCAACCCTAGATTAGAAGCTGCCAGATGTAAAGACAACTGAAAAAGACCCCTCATAGACAGAGTCATCCACACACTGTTTCTGCAGAGATCCTGGCTACAGCCTGCTGTCTGCCTAAATCTCTAATTGCTCAACTGCACAAGAGACAATGAAAGTACAGAAATGCTTTCCTAATGTTACTTTGCACTTGAGTAACTGTTGCAACTGACACTTGACACTGCACAGGGATGTCAAGTGATCACAAGAGACAAGTCGTGACCCAGGATAGATGATAAGGTAGTAACACAGTATCATCCATCCTTTTAAAACTGTGAGAAGCCTTGCTGAGATGGCACACACTGCTCTATTTGACACACTACCATTAAGGACCTGTTAAAAAAAAAAAAAAAAGTAAGTAGCCACACACACAAAAGGCAAGCCAAACAAGGCTCATTATTAGTAGCAACCTGAGGTATCACACACACAAAAAAAGAATTTGGGTTTCACTGTTTCTTTAGCTAACAGGGCTGCAAAAGCAAGGGTCGTGTATTTGGGATTCGTAGAGAAACAAACTCCACCTAGCTCATCCGCAGCTCTGCAGCAGTTTTTGTAGGCTGGAGACCTTGCACATCTTTCTTTCCCAGAAGGAGGTCACCCACAATAAAATCATGACAGTGCAACAGAGAGGCTATGATAGCACTCTTCACTGGGTAGTCTTAAAGGACTTCTCCATAAACTACTATATAAGCAATATCATGCTGCTGGTGATTATGTATTGCTACGTTTTCCCCATTGGCTAGATGATCTGAGGAAAGCAAAGCACAGCACAAAAATGTTTTCAACATATGAAAGAATAATCTATTTTAATTTACAACATTTCACATACTAAAACCTAATTTCAGTTGCTCTTAACTCCACCAAACTTTATCTGAGATGAAATACTGTATGCCGGATGCCTGCCTGAAGCAGAAAGAGAAGTCATTTTAATTTTCTTTTTAGAAGTGGTCAAGTTAAGAGGATAAGATGTTTTATGTCCAGGATTTTTTGAAAAAGTGAAAATATTTTTTGAATCACTCTAATGGCCCTCAAAATTCAGAGAGAGGCCTTTTTATTAATAAAAACATTTTTCTACTTAAAAAGAAGTCCTTTTCACATACGAATCCATCTGTATGCATCCAAATTACATGGTGGGGGCAGGGGGAAAAAAAAAAAAAATCAGTGAGAGTTCATGAAGGCTTAGTAAACCAAGAGGGCTGGGGGGGGGTGTTGTTTTTTTTAATTAAGGGGTCTGAATAGTCCATCCTCCACCACCTGAGATCTGACCAGACTGCATATGCACCATTCCTACAAAACAGCTAATCATCCTCTCCCCAGGTGATCTAAAGCATATGTTAGAACTAGCTCTCCTTTATTTATGCAACCTTCCTGCTACTATACAGAGAAGGATTGTGAAGGTTCAGTGAAAGGGGGAAAAGCATAAGCCAGACAGAAAAACTTATAAAGAACCTCACAAAACCAGGGAGGAAAAGGACGAAGTATGGCTGGGCACAGAAATTTAGAGCTTGGCTGATCTCCGCATCTCCCAAGCCTGAGGAAAGCCTGAAATCTTTGAGTCTGTTCCAAGTGTCTTTGTTCTTCTTACATCGATGAACTCACTGGCAAAACATCCATCTCCTCTAGTGCTAGCCTATTTCCTACTGCCATTGGCATTACTACATTAGTTTAAATGGCAAAGATCTATGCAAATAGGTTTCAACCCAACAGACTGCCCACGTGGGTATCAGTAAGAAGTTATACCATAGCATTCTGTTTGCACTAGTTTTATTTTTAAATATATAGAAAGCATTAGAGCTGCAAACTTGCACAAAATTAAGAAAAGCCACAATTAAGACTGCCTCATGTAACTTTTATCCACCACTCTGGGTGCTTGCATTAAGACAGTCCTATACTTAAAATCTCATATTCTATGCTCTTGAGATGGGCCTACTCTAGACATGAACCAGGAGCATAAAGAATAGCAAGAGAATGTTTGTACTATCTTTAATGCCTTACCAGCTTGCAAAGTTAAAGGAACTGTGATATGTATGAAGCAGGGGACTGCAATGATAAAAAGCAAAACCAAACCAGAGAACAGGGCCACCGCAAGCTACCCTTACCACTGCCACAGAGTTCTTATATGACAGCAGGCCCATGGTTTTCCCAACCTTTACTGTTATTTTTTTGGATGTTCTTCAGTTTACAGATATCTGTGTAGATAGCCAGGAAACCAGTTTGTACATATATACTCAGCACTCCTAGCAGCAACTAGAATCTGTACTTTAAACATATGAATTGCTTTATGGTGTAAAATACAAACAGAGACAAAATAGTGTTTTAACAGTCTTGTCAGGTGAAATTCATTACTATTAATGGAGTACTTTGATGTTACTGTAATAACAAGCAAAGGAAGAAAGGCTAGGGAGTAACTTAATAAATCTGCTCTTTGGGAAGGCTTTGGCTAACATGGTTTAAGTGAAACTAGAGCTGCATAAAAAAACATGAGGATAAAACTACATATCAGGTAGCAGTGAATTAAATGAATACAGTCCATCTTAATGCATAAGCCCTAGGAAGAGAAAAATAGGATGTGTTCAGATAATTAAAAGGTATTGCTGAAGCGAGCGTTCAATCTGAGCTGTGATAGCACTGTGTAATTCATACACAAAAAAGCCCAACCTGAACAGCAAACGAAGAGACAAGGTCGTAAATAATCTAAGAAGGGCAGTTACACCCTCAGCAAAGCCACACAAGTCCACCTAACTTCTAAGCAAAAAATTGTGTTAAAAGATGCTACAGAAGCATTTGAAACACCTGACTCGCAAAATAAAGAGGAAAAAGGCACACAAACAGCCTAAAAACGTACTTACCTTATTGCAGTAAAGCATCCAGAGCTCATAGAGCCTCTCCCGGGATGCCATCCCTTCCCTCCTCCGCTCACTGACGCCAGCTGCTGCTGTTCAGGATCCCACCATGCTCAGGCCCCAGCAGCTCCTTCGGCAGTTTTTGCTTTCTTACTGCAGCTGTACCATAACCCCAGGAGTCAAGGGTGAAAACAGCGGGGTCTCGGCCTCTCCTTTTCGGGAAAGCAACACAAGCAACCGAAGACAACTGTCAAGCATGTCCCTTCTTCATCAGCGGCAATCTCTGAAAGGGAAAACACACCCTTCAGGCCTTGGGTCGGGGAAGGAGGAAGAAAAAAAACCAAC
>NW_020447419.1:4251622-4312371 GCF_003343035.1 Apteryx rowi | reverse complement strand
CATCTTGGCCGCGGGCAGCGCCTCCCCGCAGGCGGCGCCGTTGCGGCCGTTAGCCCCGCCCGTTGCGGCCGTTGCGCCCGCGCCCCCAGCGGAGGCGCGGCCGGTTCGCGTCAGCCCCATGGCGGCCCTCTGCCTTTTCTTGGTGCCTGACCTCTCTTTGCAGAAACCCGAGACACTCGGAGTTGAGGCCGTAATTCCAACTTTTCCAGAACTAAAGGAGGCTCCCCCCCCCTCCAGTGAATTTACGTTGCACAAGAAGGCCTTTTACCCTTAAAAGGATCGACATGCCCAGTACTTCTGGGAGCCTGAACTGCATGAAAAGACACACTGTTTTACAAGTGATCAAGGCTGTCAAGCACATATATGTTTCACATTCCCAAAGAGGCCTCTCTGCATAGCCTGAGGCATGTATAAATATGTAAAATCCCCTAGCTCATCAACTGTGTTTGAAGTAGCCTGTGTTCTGGCATGCGGAGCTTGCGTAGGACTCAGCACACCTAAAATAAGATCTTTAAAAGAGAGATGTGAAAAGACTTTCCTCAACTTACTGGTGTGGCTCTTTTTTTAAGTATCTCTGCAGCACTCCAAACCTCCAGAGACAGGATACTCCAGCAAAATGCTTTTCTTGTGCTGGGTCTATAATACAGTCCTTTAAGCATCGCCTTGCAAAGGACTCCACTGGATGGCAAGGGGCCTGGTCTTCCCTCTGTATCTGCTGCTCCCTTGGAAAGTGGGGCTAGAAACTAATGCTGTTTCAGGCTTCAAAGCAGAGCGAGGGAGGGAGGGAGGCGTAAAGGAACGCCTTTTCCCCGTTTCCAGGGCGAGTCGTGGCCCTGCAGCCTGCGGCTACAGCTCTGCTCCTTCTGCCGCAGGCTCTTTTCCTCACCTGGGCAAGTCTCACACAAGCTTTGCTTGATGAAGCAGGACTTGTCATTAATTGCACAGCCAGTTCCTTTGCGGAGGATTTCCATACCACTGCAAAGGTTCGCGTGAGGTTTAGACATCCTCTGGCAAGGAACTGGCTGTGCAATGTCATTATATTGTCTGCAGAATAAAAAATTGCTAGGGATGGATATGTATAACCAAGATCCCAGAGACAGGTTGAGATTGGTCCCTGCAACATAGCTTTGAATTTTCTTCTTATCTTTAGAAGATGATTGAAGTTTCCCTGGAGAAATTTAAGGCCTGATCTGTGCTGAGTGCTGTATCATGTGAATCAGCAATGCAGGAGTGAAACAGGTATTTTCTACTGAAGTATCTAAACATAGTTCCTAGCATGGATGGAGAGACACTGACAGAAAGGAGTCTGTAAGATTATTTTTAGTTGCATGATACATGTGTTCTGGTACTTGCTACTAGCTACAGTACTCTCCCCCCTCGAGGCTGCTACATAATTTTTTCCATCAAGAAAAAGACAGAAGCGCAGAGTCCCATTGTGTCTCCACTCTGCCCAGACACCTCTCTGTTAACAGCCTCCAGGAATGGAGATCCTACATCCTCCTTAGAGAAGTTATCTCACTGCTTAAGATACTGCTAGGAGCTCTTTCCTAACATCTAGCCTACACCTCCTTTGGAACAAATTCAAACCATTACCATTTGTCCCTTCCACAGCAATATGGGAAAAGGAGGTTCCCTGCAGCACACTTTGTGATTTAAAAGTCGTTATCATATCTCCTTACAGCCTTCTCTAGATTAAGCAACTGTTTGTTTGTTTTTTAAGCTTTCCTTGTAACTTGCTCTCTTTGAAGAAGTCAGGCCCAAGCAATGCCATGTAGAAAACCCAATCTTTCTTTGGGATCCTGCTTTATTTCCTTGTGTCACTCGCTTTTGAAAATAACAGCATCTGCTCCCCTGTACAGGAGAAGTGCTACAGCAAGCTTTGATGGAATAAGAATCCCATGGGAGACTCCTCCCTTGTTAAATACTACCACCCAAGTAACTGGGATGCTCACAGAACATAAAGCAGTCATTTTCCACTCTGTTGGAGCTGTAGTGGTGTCCAGTAGCTTATTAGAGCTGGGCACTCACTAGTGCTCACACAGGCAGTTCTCATTTTATATAGGTGCTCTGAAGGGAAAGTAAGGTACTAGTGCTCAGCACTATGACAGTCTGCTCTGGTAGAGTATGGGGTGAGTAATTTCATAACCTGAGTTTACAGAGGATCCCCAGAGCCATGCACTTCACTGTGAAGTGGTGGTCTTGTGGATGGCTGCATTACTGGATGGGAGTCAAGTCCACTCTTTCCCTGTCAGGACCCTACAGCTGACAGGCACTCAGTGTTGAATAACTCTATAATGAGCTCTTTCTCACATGTGAATATGAGCACTAATGAGAGAGCTCAGTGCTCTGAAAGAGAGAGGCAGGCTACAGCTTCACACACACACACACCCCCGCCCAGGTCAAGTATAATTCTAGGTGACTTCAGTGTAGTTACCTCCACAAAGACCCAGCTAAGGACCTGAAAGTCAAAGAATGGAGAAAGATGTAAAAAGAAAAGCTCCTAGCTATCCAAGGGTGCTTTAAAATGTGAGTATGTATGGATTGGTCAAACTGTGAAAGCTAATTTTTAGAATTCTCGTCACCTGAATGTCTGTCTTCTCCATAATTATTTACTAATTGCTTCACAGACTTTAAATAGCCAGGTAGGCCATTCTCACTTGTGTATCTCTTAGTTGTCCTCTCTTGGTAAGTGCTTGTTCACACTAGTGGGTTTTTTCATGTGCCTTCTTTATCATACTTGTGGTTTTTATACTTTTTATTCCTTCAGTAACTGCATACTTGTACCTCAGTCATCTTTACAATGGGTTGAACTCATTAGTCAGCAGTAGAATGGATGGAGAGAAGGGTGTGGGTAGGGAGAGAGCAAGGATGTAAAGACTAGGGAAAAACTTAGCAATAGAAGGGGTTATACTTGATTGCAACTTTAAACCAGGAGATCTGAAGTGGCAGAAACCAAAAAAGAGTGCCCTTTTCATAGTAAACTCTTGTTAAGCTAAGCTTATTTCTTCTGTAGAAGCAGATGGAAAAGACAAAAACCTGTAACTGATTTTCAGATATTCTGAAACCTGTTGTTTAGATCTAGGGCTTCTGCTAAGATCATGCACTAGGCTAGTAAAACTTCCACTGAGACAGATTCATGACAAAGCTCTATCTGAGGTTTTGTTTAATGTCTTCAGGCTAAAACTTTTTTACTAGCAAAACACTAACAATGGAGATGTGAAATAGGCTTAGAAACAAACTTGTTTCTCAACTCTGCCATCTTCCTTTACCAGTAGACTGTTGCACAGAAGCAAGGAGTAATCTTTATATTGTAAGCAAGTGGCCTTCAAGGCAGCTGGGAGTAAAACTCCCACTATCAAAATTCCTTTTGCTGTATGTAAAGAGAAGACACCTTGTGGATGCTACTTCCTGGGTGTTCAGGCCCAGCTAACCTCAGGTTGTATTTGGTGTGGCTACTGGAAAGGAGCTGGCTGACCCTTGCAAGAAGCTAAGGCCTATGAGACAGTAGTTTTCTGAGGATGACACAGGATTGCCTTTCTCTGCCTGTGATTGCACAATAAAATGAGGGTGCAATTGTTATACTAGGTAAGCTAGCAGACTTAATTAGTATTTAATCTTTCTTCTGTCACCATGTTCACATTGTACCCCAGTAATTCAGAGTTTTAGACATCTACAAAATATAAAACTGGGAAGAAATTTGTCTGCCCTTTGATATATAAGCTGGTATCTAAGGATTTTAGTTGCTTTTTTTCCCGGTGTTGGAGACTGGCTGCAGCTAAAGCCAGGATGTGATGGTCCGGCTAATAGCATTAAGTCACTCTGGTACCTGGCTTCTGTTTTCATGTGCTCAGGGTTAAACCATTCACCAGACTTAGATTTGGGAAGGAATTTTCCCCAGAGTAGCCTGGGACCATGGTAAATGTTTCTGTCCTTATCTATATATTTGCCTTGTTTTCCCCAGGGGACTTCAATATAATGAATACCCTGTGTTAAAAGGCCCTGGCAATGACTTCATCTCTTCTGCTTCTTTTCTATTGCATAGGCTCCTTTACCAGAGGCCTTAAGTCTGCAGCTGTGCTGGGAATGTTCTTGTGTATGGGACCTCTTAAGGACACTTCTAGACTAATATATAGTACGTGATTATAGGGGCTATGCTTGATCTGCTTGGTTTCTTACAAATCCTAACAGCTGGTAAAGGTTCATGGATGGCTGTTCAGGCTGACAACTACCCCCTCTCCACTACTGTCATTCATGCTAGATGCTCTTGATCTAGCATATATAGATTCATGCTAAAGTTGTCATTATTTTGCAGATGTTCTGAGACAGCAGTAGCTATGGCACAAGACTGCATTGCAGAAGAGCTCTCCTTCCTCCATCAAAACTGACTTCTCACTCAAAACAAACCATCCCTTAGTGTCCACCATATTATTGCCAGTGATTAGTAAAGTTACCAGTAGCTGTATTTCAGTGTCGTACAAGGAACGGAAAGCTTTTCAAGCCTTGGTCCAGCTTGAAAAGAGGATGGTTTTGCCTGAAGCTCTTTATGTTGCACTTAACTGATGCTCCAAATCATTCTGCTTCGGTTATGAAATCATTCACTGAATGACTTCTTTATGCTGCAGAGCTCAGCAGATCTGGATCTGCAGCATGACTTCTGAAAGTATTCAGTGTGACAGGAAACAAACATGGCAGCAACCAGGATTGAAGGATGTCTAGGTATCATTACTCTTTGGGGATCTTTCTGAACTTAATTCCCTCTGAGCTGACAGGGTAGCATTGTCCAGAGAATTCCTGCTACAGTAGCTTTAAGGCTTTTGGGCTCTCTGACAGATTGACTCTTGTTGGATTGGGGAAGGACCCAAATGAAGGGAAGCACCTGAAGGGGAATGTGCTCAGGAGATCTCTGATTGCTGCTAAAAGTGGACTTCTTGCAAAATGTTAGTGCCAACCTGGGGCTGGCACTTGGCCAGGACCTCACAGAAGTGGGAATGTTAGCTGCAGCACATACAGTGCCTCCTGTCTCTGAGTGAGATATGAAACCAAGGCTCTGTCCTTCACAGTGACCTTGTGAATCCTCCAAGGACTCTGCTAGCCTAACTTCTGACACAGAAAGGGCATAGAGACCTGAATGATGGCCAGTGTTGTAAAACTTGAAAACATAGTTTTAAAAGATCCTGCAGTGTTAAGTAAACACAGTATGCTGTTGAAGTGTTTGAGAGATTTGTGGGGACCACTTCTACACTGAATGGACTGTAGAGTCCTTAACATAATGGGTCTCTCTTATGGCTTCTGACCCAAGACCCTAGGGAAAGTAGCTACTTCCCAGTGCTACTGAGGGTGAACATTAGTTCATGTCTACAAACAGTGTGAGGTCTTGGCTAAACAAAAGAGCATAGTGTAGGCCCTGATCTTGAAATTTGAGCTATATGGTCCTGTGCAAAACCCCTCTGACTTAAATACCAAATGGGAGCAGAGAACTATACAGCACTGGGGCAGTCTTTCACCATGGAGAAATGAATAAGCAGCAAAAAGGTTTATTTTGATATCAATAGCATTACAAGTGGTCATTGACAAAAATAATCAGTATTGATAAAGATGGAAAAATTGCTTTGCTCTGCCTTAAGTCATGTCCTGGTGTTACTGCTGCAGCTGTGAACTTTATGTGCAGCACCTCCATGACTAGAAACCATGGATGTAAACTTGCCAGTTTATTCACAGGGAGGACTATTTCTGAAAAGGACACTGATTTAACGGAGCTGCTCATGATGTAAGGTACATCCTATAGTGAATGTAAGCACAGAGTTGTTCCCCATGGCCTCAGTTACAAGTGAGATCTTCTGGATTTTCCTGATCATAAATTATGTATTTTTTTTCCTCTAACATCTGAAATAATGTTTTTCTTCAAAGACACTAAACTGATCTGAGACTGCAGATCAAAATTCATTTTGGCAATTCAGATGCAGGTTTCCTCTGAGCTTGTTTACCCATTAGCTGCTCATCTCCACTGATTTCAGGGGAATTATTCCTGCCAGTAAAGCAAGAACAGGTTCCAAAGCCCACTGCAGTCAACAGGTGGTTTCTGACTCTACTGGGCTTTAGACCATGGGCTAAAAGCATTGCAGGAAATGGGAGTCTAACCTACTTAGGCTCTGAAATTTCTTAGCTATAATAAAGTACTAATGGCACTACTCAGTGAAGAGAAGCGTAGCTCAGGGAAGTGGTGTTTAGGAAATATCCACTGTTGGTTGGAATGATCCAACTTTGGCAGTCGTGGCACCCCAATCAGTGAATTGCCTGTACTCGCCAGGCTTCAGGAGGTATTGCTGCCCATGGAAGTGTGGCTTTTCATAGAAAATCCAGCTTCCCTCAAGGACATGACATGACTGGATGTTGCTGTAGTGAAAATCTTCCTGGAGAGAAGGGCAGTCATCCATGAATTCCAACATCCTGCCTCCGAAGTCATTCTTGTCATAGATCTGTAGCTGACTGTGCTTCTGGGGCTGTGAAGGCAAATCCAAACATGGGTGCACAGGATGTCAGGTGTCTAGGTGACTACAGTTTGCTGAATGCCTTACTGATACTAGTAATACAGCAGTGAATAGACACTAATATTTGGAGAAAAGTCAGTTTAACAGGAGTGAAGCTGACTAGGCCCTAATGCAGTGCAACAGTAAGGTAAATCTTTTCTGCTCTGGTGAGAGCAGAACTCTAGTCACTTTGGAGAAGTTCCTGAAGGGCAGAAAGCAGAAGTGGTGACCAGCCAAGACCACCACACTTTGGCTATATCTATAGGTAGGAAATGAAAGCACAGTGTAGTATATGGACTGCTATAGCAGTCATGTACCCTCAATATTCCTAGACGTCGATGTAATAGTTGGATAAGGCTCTGGCTGGGGCAGAGGGGAGTTCTGTCTGACCTTATTTTTGTTGCACTGCTTGAAGTGGGCAATTTATTTTCTTCTGCTCTTCGTCTACCAAGATTATAAGCTGTGCTTCAGGACTACCTCTGACTCTGAAGTATCCAGCACAACAAAGATCTGGTATGGGAAAATACTGTCTGCTCTTGCCTCAGTGCTCAGTACAGTTCTTGTACTAGTCTCTGTCCAGCTGGTCAAGTGTATTATACAGATAGAGCACTGCAGTCTTGTCTTGTACAGGAACGATCTGTTGCCCTTAAGTAACTTCATGCCACTTCTACTACTTCCACATTAGGAGGTTTACTTAACCTCAGTGGTATAGATACAATGGTACAGCTGCTGTGCATAAACCAACACCTTACTCAAATAAATAAAACTTCAGTGTCTGTATCTGTGGAATCAGACCTTCTGAACCTGCAAAATTCTGGACACTCTTGTTCTGGTCCTGGAAAGGACATAGACATGAAATTTATTTTTAGAAACTTTCTACCCACTGTACTAATCCAGTCTACTTTCTCCTTCCTGGAGACTTCCCATCAGTCCTCTTGTCCAAGCTGATGTTCCCTGATCTGCAGCTTCTTTCTCTCTACGACTTGAAAGAGCATAAGATGCTCTGTGCTAGCTTTTAGCACTTGGACCCAGACCTGACTTGGCTGAGTGCAACCCAGAACTGCACGTCAGAGGGAAACAGCTGCAGTGTCCTGTGTAGATGGAATATATCTGGAATCTAGCTGTGATGAGGAGCTATGAAGCTCCTACCAGACAGAGCAAGTGCAGGCTGTACATCAAGCTTACAACATGGATGAATTTAGACAGGTTTTTCATGAACATAAGAAGGACACATTTCATCAATGCTGTTCCTGGGCCAAATTTCAAATCCTTTGCCTTGTATGTAAGAGTACTGAAACCTTTCAAATCTCTGCAACCTCTCCTCTCTTAGCAAAACTTTGCTGTTTGGGGGAATGAGTCTGGGGGGGCAGGGGGAGGGGGAAGGAAACATGACAGTTCTGTGCTGGGCTGAAATATTCAGAAAATCTCAACATGAGGCAGGTACCCCTTCCTTTGCAATGTTTCAGCTGAAACATGTGGCAGCGTCTCTGCAGTGGGATGCATCAGGTTGCCTCTGCAGTAGTGTAGTTACCAACTTTGCCTGCCTTGAGAAAAGAACGCCAGACTGAGATACAGGAAATGTGGTTTGGTTTCCAGCTCTGTACAAGACTTCCTTGTGTAGGTCATGTATAGTCAGAGTGGTTTCAGTAGGTTTGAAGTTAAGTGCTTATACATGTAAATAACTTTTCACACGTGTGGTTATTTTTGGTGTGCGTGTGGGGGGAGTTGCTTTTGGGAGAAGGGACAGGGGACCAATTGGCTTGCTTACCTCTCTGGGCATATAAACCCCCTTAGGCCATTAACTTCCTAATGTTCTGCATAGAGGTCCCTGTAGAAGGTGTTGTTTGTACCACAGCTGTCAAAATGGGATGCAATGTTCTATGGCTAATATGGGCAGTAACATCCATGGAGACAATATGGACAACTTACTGCTGTGATGATACAAGACCTGATGGAGTCGCTGGAGCCCATCCACTGCTGATAGTCAGGATATTCTCCCTTCTTCAGGAAGTACTGATGGCCTCCATAATTAGGATGTTCATAGCAGCCACTTTCCACCTTGACAGAGTTGCAGCAGTTGAGATGAGCACACAGGTCTGGCTGGTCTGTGGTGACTTCATAGGAGCGGCCCTCAAAGGTTTTGTCCTCAAAGAAAGTGATCTGCAATAAAATAAAACCAACCCCAGTCACATTAGAAAGGCTGTTGGAAAGCTGGCTTTGCTTTACCTGGTGTACGGAACAATCCAGAGACTGCTGGGACAATGGGGACAGCTCAGCTAGGCCTGTAGACTAGTCAAGCCCTGGTGTCCATCTTCCATAGGATGGGTAGACTGTCACTGGTATCTTTATTTCTCTACTATTACAAACAGCAGGAAGATGTCTCTTTGGGACTCTGGGAAGGGGGGCAACTTTCACCATGATTTCATACTGGAAATTCTCCAGATGCTCCCAGAAATACTTGATGTCCAGCAGCTGGTAGGTAAAGCGCAGCCTAAATTTCTCTCTGACCCAAAGCTGCATGGACAGCTGGCTTCTGCTGTGTAGCTGTTCAGCTCTGTGCCCTGGTTCCCTGCACCCAGTCCTGGACCTCTGCAAACTTTCCGCAATGTAGTATGCGGACAAGGGAAGGAGTTGTTCTCTTGCATCTGAACTCCGTGCTGAAGCTTTCAGCTCTTTTTAATGGTTAAAGGAACAAAACAGGACCATTGTGGCCAACCTGAGTTAATCATTTAGCACTCTGGGTCCTACTGGACAGTGTTATATAAACAGCAGTAAAATCAAGTAAAAATTGGTTACAGGTAGTTAAATTCAATGGCATTGTTTGATATCTACTACACTTGTTTGGAATAGAGAAAATACCTCAACCTGATTTTCCTGTACATCTTAGAAGTCTAAGAATATATTAACTCTGATCTCTTTCAACAGCAGACAAACTCAAGGGAAAACTAGCCAGACAGAAAAATAAAAACAAAAGTTTATTACATGTAAATGTTTTTACATTTGAAAGCTTCCATGTATACTAAAAACACTATTTAGAAAACAAAAACAAAGACCTAGATAACAAAACAACCACTTGGGGTTTCCTCTCTATTAATTTGTTGGTATACCAACAAACTGTGTTTGCAAACACACTTGCCTGCAAGGAACTATACTTGCTCTTGGCTGTTTCGGTGCTCCATTCGCTCAGCTGTTCTTACCTTTGCATTTTTGCCAAGTTTAGCTGTGAGACTTCAGTATGCAGAAGGAGTCAGCAGTCCTTTATATAGAATGTACAGTGCTGGATCCGCAGGAATAGGGCAAAAGAGAATTTTTTTGCTCAGTAAGGAGAATGAATATTTTTTCCTCCCTCTCCATTGTCATTCTTTAAACAAAAGACAATAACGATAGTTTGTGGGTACCAACTTTGTTACTGTTAATAAGCAGGGGATCAAAGTAAAGAGCACGTTGAGCAATATTTTCATTATTTTACTGATGGGAACACATGCAAGAGAAAGTGCTGGTACTGCTGCAGCAGAGTTGTTTCATGTCATTTTATTTTTAATCTCTTTCTGCTCCCTGATTATATGAGACAAAGGCTTTTTAATGCATATGGATTCCCAGTGATGATGCTCTAAAGCCGTTCTGGCAGTACGATAATAAAACCTGCCCTGGTTTTTAATGGCCTTCAGACCAGGCCTTGCTATCAATTTACTTTAACAGTAAGGATGTGTGTGAGAGGCAGAAAATGACATAATCAAAAATGTTGGGTAATGGATGTTAATATCCATCCAGATTTCACTGCTGAAATTCTGTACTAGAAGCGCTTCAGATTTCACAGATAAAAGACTGTAGAAGTTCAAAGAAGGATACCACTTGTTTAAGGCAGAGAAGAGCCTTTTTATTCTGCAAAGTAAAAGTTTCATTCAGGGGATGTATAGATTTTGGAGCTCAGGGATGAGTTGTTCAGGCAAAATGTAACGGCATACTGATTTCTTTACTTGAAACTTCAGTCGCAGTTGAACTTGCAACACTTTTTGTTAGGGGGAAAAATGTGATGATTTTCATAATCCTGTCTGATCAATGCCAAAGATGCTCAAGATTTTGTTCGCTCTGGGTCCTTATTTGGTGTGGTATGGTGTGATACGTAGTCAATCCATATGGTGTTGTAGTTTTTAGAAGTCTGGATGTGAGGCAGTCTCAGTCTAAGCTGTTCTGAGTTTATTGGAAGGGCAGGCTGAAGCTGATGTATTCTGGAGCCTTTTAGGTAGCTATTCTGCCTTGATCTTTATATTCCACTAGCAGGAACTTTTTTTCCAATTTACATCCCATTCAAATTAATGGGAGATAACCTGAGTAAAAGTTGTATGTTACAGGGTCATATCAGACCTTTTTGCCTTATTTTCAGTATTTTCCATTCAATCTAGTAGTTGCATGGCCTATGTACAAACCAATGTTAAAACAGTGGGGAAATGCTATCTGATGGGGGTGGGGTGGGGAACAGCTAAGACTTTTTCAAAGGGTAAAAAGAAATGGCACAAGTTTTGGACTGTAGTGGTAAATATTCCTGTAACGGAATTGTCCTCTCCCCCCCCCCCCCAAATGACCCTTCCTTTCTCTCCTGCTTGTTTCCTTTTTCCCTCCCTTTACACCCACCTTTGAATCACCCTTCACAAAATTATGTCACATGTGATGCTATATTTCCTGCTCATGCTGTGTGGAGCATTGGTGGATCTTTTTACTTGGCTGGTTTCTTGTTCAATCAAAATATGTGCATGTTTGTGCTTTCTTGCATGTCTTGCACTATGAGCCTTGTATAGCAATTCCATGAAGCTGCAAAACTGCAGGGGCAGATCTTTAGCTGGCCTGTTCTTATAGAGCTGCAGCTGTGCTTCTCAGGTGTGCTATAAATGGTATCATTCCTTCTGTCAGTGTCTGTTGTGGAGGTGCTTGCCCAGCCAGGAAATTGTGGCCTTAATGCTAGAAGAAAGCTGATTAAGGGAGGGGTGTGAATTTTCAAGTCTAGCAGTCAGTTCTGAATACCTCCATGCTTCGTCTGGGACAAAAATACCTTCTTCCTGATGGTTAATGCAAAACAAATTCAGTTTGCTTACAGGATCACTTCTATGTGCAGGCCTATGCCAGCATTTCTCAAAGACCTTTGACAGGCTCAGAAATGTTATACTATTTTTTTCTTCTTTCTGGGATCATGTTTGCTTTGTGAAGTCTTCTTGCCCTTTGGGTTCCTTTAAGATCCTTTATTATCTATACAGTAGGCACTGGACTTGGTATGGAAGTCAGGATGTACTTCTGGGGCTTGAGACCAGTGTGGGGACAGTGGTGTGTGAATTCTTTGTCGTACTTAGAAACGTAAGAGCAGCCGTCCTGGGTTAGACTGGTCCATATCGTCCATCTAGCCCAGTAACTTGTCAGCAACCTGGGTATCTTAAACTCGTCCAGTTTCCTCTTGAATGCTTGCAGGATCTCTTCACTCTTAGTGCTCTGTGCCATAGATCGGCTGCGTGCTGCATGAGGGACTGCGGGTTCTTCTTAAACTCTGGGTGTAGCCAAGATGTTTCTCCTTGGTTGAAAGGTATCCGTGGTCTAAGGAGTCTGGGTAGCCATGCCTCTCTCAACAGTGGCCCTCAACTGCCATGCTGTTATGACAGCTGCTCTTAATGTGGGGATTCAGAATATTTTCTCAGCTCCAAGAAAAACTCAAGCATGAGGATAATTGGCAAATAGAGGTAAGTGTTTATATACAGAAAATACAGACTACATGTTAGCCTCTGGGCCTGCTACCAACTGTAAAACAAGCTACATAGCGAGTCTCAGCTTTATCAAAAACCTGGATGTTCTCTGTGACTTCCTGGTGCTCCTTTTCCTCTGTCTAGTGCCCTTTTTGTTTACTTAATATCTACCCGAGAGTCTTTGAGTAGTTTGAGACAAAAATAAACAAAATATCTTAGCATGCTCTGAAAACCAGGCATCACCAATGTTCTTGCCTGCCAGGTGGAGAAATTTGGGACAGAGAGGTTCATTTACCCACCTCCAAACTCTAGGACACGGCAGAGTTGAGAATGCAGACTTCCTAACTATCTTTCTGATCACTGAATAATAAATCGCTGTTCATTCTTGCCTTTGCCCAAGGGAATGCCAGCATATAACCTACACAACACTGTAGCCATATTTCTCAATTGCAGTAATTGAACTAGATACTTTTGAGTATGTGGGCATATGTTAATTGCTATCTGGGGAGCTGGACTGTTTTTGTTTGTTTGCTTGTTTTCCCTTAGTTCTGCTGAAGGCAAATTAAATATTTGGCTTTTCGGTTCTAAGCAGGCAAGCAGATACTGTGCTTAACCTGCAATGTTATTTTGCAAACCTTGTTTGTATGCTAACCTAAGCATGCTGTTGTGCCTATTATTTACATTGTTCTTTCTATAAATGCACAATATTGGGCACTTGTAAACAAGAGAAAACATGATTTTCATACCTTTACCTTGAGAACTGAATGGTTCATACTCTTTCTCTCTGGCTGAAGCACGATGTTCTTCTACACATCAGGCATGGGACTGGGCTGGCAGTAGCTGAACAACCTGTTGTTCAGTGGCAGACTGTCCTCCTTTACTACAGAGGTAGTACTGTTCTTTGCACTTCTCTTCCTCTTCTGTATGTGAGACTATTTTCTTCCCCAGTGTTATCAGGAAAAAATCGGTGAGCGTCACCAACAGGCTGCTCATACACAAGTGCGAAACGACGGATAAACAAGGTTTCTGACAAAGCAAGTAAAGAGATGCAAGGTTTAAACAGCCTACCCCACTGCTGTAAAAGTTTCTTGGCTTTATTCAAGGGCTTTACCTGAATGTTTAACATGCAAAACAGATTAAAGGCTGCCATTTAAAGCCCAGATGAAATAGTTTAAAATTAAACAGGTAGCAGATAGGGTTGCAGACTGTCCTAGCAGTTCTGTGCACTCTGTACTGCCTTCCCATTCCAAAATTCTCCAGCATCTTGCTGAAAAGCAGAAGTGTAGTTGCCTAACCATACCTGGAAGCCCTTAGGGAGCAAAAAAGTTTAGACCCCACTGTATCCAAATGATAACTGATCTGCTGTGAAGATGTGAGATCCCTTTGGTGTTTATATTTTATTGTAGCTCTTGCACAAACAGCCAGCTGGCACGGGATTCAGTGACGACTAGTAGATATATACATAAATGATAATTAAAGCTGCAATAGACTTTTCCTAGCCCAACAGGATGTTGTCCTGCTCTTAATCCACCCAGGTATGCTTATTGAATTCCTTCTGTACACTGAATATAGTCTGGTGATTGAGAGAGTTGGCTGGATCTCCCGCTGGAACAGATCAGTGCAGCTCTGAAGTTGGAACCAAGATGACTGACACCAGCTAATATCTAGTTCATGAAGTACACCTTCATTAAAAGGTGCTGTACAAAAATGGTGTAATTCAAGGACCTGGAAAAATTCTTTCTGGAGAAATCTGAGAATAGGTGGGATCAGAGTGGTAAGAGCCACTGAAAGAGCATGTCAACAGCACAGAGAAGCTTGTTCAAACCTTGGGCATGAAGAATTTGATGCTAAATATACAGTGTTCACTGTGTTCTGTGTTCCTCTGCATCTGGCTGGTATTTTCCTCCTCTGTCAGCACTTCACTGGATGTAACTACTAATGTGAAGATCTGATTCTTTTCTCTAAGTTTTCCTCAGTTTTACAATTTCTGATCTAGGAAGAGATTCCAGCTCTGTACTTACCAGGGTTAGCAATATGTAGCTGGATCTATAACAGCTATTTAAATTGTAATGTACTGTGCAACAGCTGGATAATCATGAATACTTAAAAAAAAAATTCACTTTGGCTTCTAAACAAGCTGGAGGTTAATGTGGACTTAAGCTCTGCCTATTTTGTGCAGTCTGTATTTGAACCCTCTGCTTCCCCCACTCCTCCCCTCAAAATGTGAGAGAAATCAGATTTTACTCTGGACTGCACAGCTTCAATTCATTTTTAGTACTGAAGGAACATTAGATTGAAAAAGGATTTTGGAATGCATTCACTGTTTACTTAGCATGGGAACAATAATTCACTGCAAGTCAACCAGCCTCCTCAAATGCCAACTTTGGCATTTACTGCACCCCGGTCAAGGAATCTTCTGTATTGCCCAAGTTTCAGGAAATACTGTCATCCCCTGAAGTTGGGCATCTCATTCAAGATCCAGGAGCCATCTAAAATGTTGTGGAAGTGGATCTCAGAAAGATGGATGTAGTCTGGGACTGATGGACAATTGTCAGTGAGCTCCAACATTTGGCTTTGGAGCTCATCTCTTTTGCAGAGCTGAATCTTGTGGGAAGCAGAATTCTGCAGTGATAAACAGCAAAAATGTAGGAAAGACTGAAATTTAACTGATTCTGGCGTTATTGAACATGGCAGTTATCACAGCCATTACTGTGCATTTCTGAGAAACTGTTCTCTTACGGAGATAGGGAATTGCTAAAACACCCATTCTTTCAAAGTTAATAAAGAAGGTTTCATTTCTGCTCACCTGGACGAGTTCAAGAATGCCAGCAATTGCACATGTGCACATGTGTGGTAGGAAATAAACGGAGGAGGATACTTTATGATCTGATGCAATGGGATTTATTCTGTATTGTAGCAATAGGAGAAAATGTATTCATGTGACTTTGAGATGATCTGTGTTGTTTACTCATGACCTGGTAATGCAGTCCCTTCAGAACTGTGCTGCTAAAACACATTTACCATGTTGCTCCATGTTCTCCCATCATATACTGGTGCAGAGCTTCGAAGCACAGGCCCCTGGAGTGTTCCTGCTACTAGGGTTGTCACTCTATAGAATATCTTACTAACTAGAGAAGTACTTCAACAAGCCTTAACTCTTTGCCTGGTTTAAACCACATAGCTCTCTGCTTTAGGAAAGGCATAACTGTTGCAAATATGACGTAATGTATTCTTGTGACATCAAATCATGACCCACTACGGTCATGAGCAAGTTGCATATATCAGTCCGTAGCAGAGCTTTACACCAACTGGCCCCACTAGGCCTACTCTGAGTAATGTAAAAAGACTGCCTGCCTGGAAATAGTCACTCAGTTTTCCTTTAGCATCTCCAAGTTATGAGCAGGCTCTAGAAATGGCACTGATGTTCAACAGCTAACTTCCTTCATCTCTAGTGGAATTTTGCATTGCCTTCTTGAATTTTGCCTGTGCCTTCAGTGGCTACTCAAAGGGACTGTATAACTACGTCCGTAAAGGGCAAAACAAATCAAATTTCTCCAACGGTGATCCAGTGCCAGGCAGAAGAACTCACTTGCAGGATTACATGGCAAGACCTGACAAAGTTGCTGAGACCCAGCTACTTCTGGAGGTCAGGATAGTCTCCCCTTTTTTAAAAAAATACTGGTGTCCCAAGTAGTTGGGGTTCTCTTAAACAATCCAGCTGCCTTTTTCCACCGGATGGAATTGCACTGTTTCACGCAGGACTGCAGGTCGGGGTGGTCACTGCTGCATTAGTAACAGCGCCCCTGGAAGCTCTTGTCTTCATTTAAAAAAAAAAAAAAAAAAAACCCAAACAACGATGTGCAGTACAAACATTTGCAAAGACTCGTAGCCCATCCCAGTGTATGTGTCAGAGCTGGATACTGGCATACTGGGGCTTCCGCTTACCTTTCCCATTTTTGACAGTCTGTGAGCAAACACAGCAGTTGCTTTTATATACCATAGTCCTAACTCTACATCTGCGAAAAGTAACACAAAAGGGGCCTGTTCTGAGCTCTGGGGGGATTTCATGTTTTGTCTTTATTGTAATCTGTGGCATTTACTGTATTTACCATATGGAACTCTTTCTCTCTCCCCTCCTGCTCCCTTTTGGGCTGCTTTTGCTGATATTGAGTACAAAGAAATTGTATCATTATGGAGTGGGCTGTGCTTTCAGCTGGTGTGAACTGTTTTATGTGGCAAATCTGACCCAGATTCCAGTGGGGAATGTGTGTATAAGAGTTGTTGTTCTTTACAGTGTATCCTTTGCCTGGAAGCTATACAACTCAGTGGACCTAAGAAATTTTTGGTGTAGGTCTCTTGGATTTCTCCTTCCTCACTCTTCATGTGTTGCTTACCTCTTGCCTAAGTTTGTCCTGTGATGTTCAGCCACTCTTCTTCCTCTGGACAAAACAGGAGACAAACTGCTTCCTTTTCAGTACTTTGTCACCTGCTTTATCCTGGAAATGGGAAAATGTCTCCATCTCGTGTGATATTGTTGGCTTTTGCCTTCTAGTCCTTTTTCTTGTGCACATATTTTAACTCAGCAGTGTGTTAGGAGGAAATAGTGATCAAAGGGAAGGCTGCATGAACTGTGGTAGAGAATCAAACAGTTTTTATTAAATGTTTATCAGTGTCTCTGAATTTGTGGCTAATATTGAAAATCAGTTTGGGTCAGTCAGTGTGAATATTTTCCTTTGTAAGTCTGCTCTAAAATTCGAGAGGAGCAAACTGCATGCAACTTAATTTGCTCACTAGCTGGAGCCAGAAAGGATTGTTGTCTCCACACTAAAGCAGAACATAGCTAGTATGTTACGGAAAATCTTATTCCTTCTTTTTGGAGCTTCTCCTCTGGCACTTTTGTTTGCTGCAGGGCTGAATCAAACCTTGACTTGTTCTGTTCTGATTATCAGTTTCTTGAACCAAAATCTTAGGCTCCTAAAAACAGGTTACTTCATGGAATATGCAAAGCTGGTTATACAAACATGTTATATCACCACTAGGTGAGGCTTCACATCAAAAAAAACTACTGCACTCCAAAAGCATAAGATCATAAATTTGTTTCTGTTTGGGGAAACTCATTCAAGCATGTAAAGACCTTGTCGATATGATTCATCAGTTAACTTGGCATGCAGATGAACATCTTTGTAGATCTGACTTATTTAAGAGCTCTATTTGCAATTACACAGTCTCTGCCTCTGACAGAACAAATGTGCGTGTGGCTGTAGGGAGGCAGAGTGGGGGAAGGTTTGGGAGGCTCAGGCAGAGCACACCTTTGCTTACATGGTTTTAGACCAAAGGGAAGGTCTTTCAGTGCTGTGGCAAGAAAGGAAAGAGAAAGACATGGGTATTTTCTGAGAGGGGGAAATATTATCTTAGTGTAGTTTCATGCTCGAATTGGCTTCTCTCAGCTCTCATTAAGGATCTGCTTTTGAACCGTGGAACATGTGAGTTGGGACCTGGACTTGGACCTGAATCTCTGCTTTAGCATTCAGTATAAAACTACTAAAATAGGGTTCTTTCTAACCTGTTAATAAGCCTGGTCATCACTCTCTTGGCCTCCCTAACAGTCTGCCACATTATGCTCACCACCCCCTGCGAGGCTGGAAACACCGTCAGCTTTCTCCTGAGGAAGGAAAGATGGTGCAGCAGCTTAGACCCAGAAGGTCTAAGACCCAGAGATATTGCCACCTAAAAAACTGCACAGCCCAGAGCATCAAGGTGCTAGCACCAGGGTGGGATCAAGGCCCCTAATGTGGGCTGCTGCCTGATGAAGGGAGACACAAGGTCCCTCAGCTTGGCTTTCATAAAATCGAGCCCTGAGCAGGAAGTCACTTGAGCATGACAGTCACAAAACATGGCCCACCCCAGTGTTTGTCTGCTGTCTTTCATCACTACCAAGAGGCACTGTTTGCAGTTCTTAGCCTGGAGAAAAGGATCCATGCCCTTTCTGTGAATGAAAACTGAAGTGGGGTGTCCAACTCATCAAAGACAGAGTGCTTTCTGACCATAAAAATTTGCATGGTTGCTAGAGCGTATGCTTGGTGACACCCTCTCCTGCCTTTGTGCGACAAGATTTGAGCCCTTACCACCAGCCTTCTGGGGGGTAGTCTGAATGTGAATGTGTACATGCCTATAGGGCAGAGGAGAGGCAGGTGAGGGCAGATTTGGTTTCAAAGACTGAGAATCAAGTGCTGCTACTTTGCAGGAAAAATAACGTTTAGCTAGTAGGAGAAAGATGGCAAAAGATGCTTGTGTAGTCCAAAAACTAATAATGACGACCTTTGAGGGGACTGTCAAAGCAGTTTGCTTTTGTGTTCCTTGGCCTGTTTTCTAGGGGCAATGCTCAAGCTGAACAAGAAAAATCTGAGGCAGGTTTAGCTGTTAGCTTTTGTGGGAGGTAAGTTCATGGCGAGGTCTTGATCCTCCATTCCCTTCTTGCAGTGCTGCCACATAGCAGCCACAACTATCCCTGCTGTCCTTGCCACAAGTTGTGAGTCTGCAGCATCTGTCAAACTGAGTGAAACCTATTGCCCCCACCTTCTGTTACAAACAGTTTTGTTGCTGTCACTCTTAAATGATGGGGCTACAGTGTGCTTGCCACTTCCAAACAGGCAAACGGACCCTCCTGTCCCCTTTTGTATACCCAGCCCTATGCTTCTGAGCTCTCTGGGTCGCCTCAGAGCCTCTGCAGTGTATCCCTTGTGTACGGCAAATCGTTGTGGGTAGTCCTTAAAGATGATGAATGATGTAAGGGAACAGTCGTTGCTGCATGGATTGCACACGAGTTGTTTTTTGAACAGTGGATGTTAATGCCAGTCGCAGTGAAGGGCTGTGAAGCCTGGTTCCTAGCAGCCTCTGGTAACCATGGCACACGTCTGCTTTGCAGAAACTGAGCCTGTTTTTTGCACTGGCAGTGGGGACACTTGTGTGCAAGTACAAGGCAGGTCACTTCCATAACAGCACCAAACCTGGTGACAATGTACTCAGAGGTTGGTAGTCAGTCTCTTCTCTGCCCAGTTTGCTACCATAAGCTCCTCCTTGGAGCCAGGCTGGGCTAGTTCTAGTTCTGAGCATCCTTAATGCTCTTGGCTATGGAAAATGCGGCAAAGATGCTGAGTCTTCCCTCCTTAACTCCTGTCAGGGAGGCAGCATCCTTTACCACAACATTGTTTCAGAGAGTTTGGGTGAAACTGAATTTCTCATTGCTTTAGCTCTGGTATTTGCTCTTGCCACTGTGTGCCTCTTGAAGATGTATAGTCCTCAGTATATTAGGTTTCATCCTGATAGAATTGATGCTTTGCCGAAGAGATTAGTTATATTTTGTCTTACAGATATACTGGTCTCTTAGAATGGCAAAATATGCCTGCTTTGTGTAAGGCAGATGCCAAAAGTCTCCACCCTGTATTTTGATTGGGGGAAAAGTTCATTACCAAAATGAGCCAGAACTCTCTCTTGGGAAGAGCTGGAGAATCAGTAATGACATGTCTGAAGTTGGGATTACTGTGGTTTAAATGAGAGGGAAATCGGGGCTTGCTTGCATGGTACTACTGCAGTCTAAGGGCTCTGACTCACAAATTTGTATGGGGCAAATTAAGAGATTACAACCCTTAGCTATTGCTTGGCCCTGCAGTCCGTCTGCCTCAGCTGCTGGGTTCATGGCCATGGTATTAGCTGAGACCAGCACTGATTTCAGTGTCATGAACAAGATTGTGAACTGCAGCACTGTGTGTCCCTCACCTTTCCTAGAGTGGATGGTGTTGCAATGTGATGTTGGGCACCTCTGGACTATGTTCATTGCTTTTTGCGTAGCTGGGAAAAGCTTGACAGTTGCACCAGCTAACTAGTCAACAGAAACCTCACTTAGCAAAGCCTTTTTTGCTCAGGAAAGGAAGAAACTTCTGTCAAGGTGGCAGAAGGGGATTGCCCATCGAGCCGATTGCACACCTATCTGTAAGCATTTTCAGCTGCCTGGCTCTGGCTGTCTGAAAATGCCTTCCACAGTCCATGTGAATGGCAAATGTTGCTGAGAAACTGCCTGATCTGCTGGGCCCTGTGGTCTTTGTGCCCAGGTGGTTGGGCACTCGCCAGCCAACAGGGGAGTGAGTGGGGAAGGGGCAGGCATTTGCACTTCTGAAAACGAAATGCACCATGTGTTGTGCTTATCAGGATAGCAAGACTTCTGTTGGTTGCTTCTGTTAACTCCATCAGTGGCTGCATGGTCTTACTATAACAAGCACCAAGTGTTAGCCAATGAAAAGTGAAGACTATGGCCATACTCTGTTAATAAAAACAGTGCCGGAATGACAGAGCTATTCACCTATTTGTTAAAGTCTTACTGTTTGTTTTATTTCAGGTCAATGAACAGAGACCAGTCATGAGACGTTAATCTCTTGCCCTGCATAGCTGTTTAATATCCCCCCACTATTGTTCTCCCGCTCACGTGATCAGCAGCAACCTCCTCTCCTCCCCCCTTCTCACTGCTGTAATGACCTAATTTCAAAGCACTTCTGCTCTGGCTTTCAAGGGGTCCAAATGATGCTGTTTGAGGATAAATTTTGCTGAAGTCTTGGGTGCTGGCTGCTGCCTACTGCTCTACCGGACTTGTTTGCAAGGAGAAGAGGCCTCTATTCAGAAGCTGACTGCCCTGGGGGGATGAGCCTGTGCTGGGTGCAATAGGGTAGGCCTGTTGCGGCAGTGAGCACAGGCCATGGAGAGGTAGGAACAGCTAAATGGGATTGGATGGTGAGTTCCAGCAATCCTGCTCCCCGCAGGGCTAGCAAACCAGGCTGAAACAGCTGGCACTGTAGAAATTGGCCAAATGCTCACTGGCTTCCTGTGTCGGGGAAGAGCGATCTAGATGACGATCTGAGGTCCCTTCTAGCCTTCTCATCTCACTCTTGGACCTTTATTTTGGCTCACATGGCTCAAGGGGCAAGTGAGGGGAGGCATGGTATGGATGAGAGCCCCTCTGTCAGTGTTGGCACAAAGAGACCCACCAGTTAAGCTGTAATTCTTGAATGTGCAAAGCTGTAGCAAGTCTTTTGCCATGGACAGCTCAGAATTGAGAAGACAGATGTTTACAGCAACTATGTTTTACTTTAAACTGTAAACTTTAACAGGAAATTTGTGATAAGTTCTTAAAAAAAGCCCTGTGAACCTGGTGAGCTGAAAACAAGCTTTGAGTCATGAGGATTTCTGAAAGGCCCTTTGAATCCATAAGTTTTTGGAACACATGCTAAGTTTAACCATTTCCCAGGCTTTGCTGTGCAGTGTTGTATTTTGGCATCTCCATAAATAGGGTCAGTGCCTGAGAACCAATGGGCAGAAGAACAAAAACAGTTTTGCTTCACAGATGTTTATTTTTTTTTCTTTGTCATTTCTGCATTAGGGTACAGGAACATCTCCAAGGCATGGGTTAATGTAGCCTTACAATATGTGACCACCCTTTGGATGGCTGTTTGGCTATGCCCTGGCTCAAACTAAGCTGGAATCTTTAATTCTGTCATTTTTTTATATGTAAAAAGGTCTAATAGAGTCTCTCTGCCCTGAAATTAGTGTTATGTGTGCCCTCAGCAGTGACCACTTCTCCTACCCCACTGAGTCCTGAAACTTGTATGGAAGTAAATTTAGAAAGAGTCCTATAGAAACATGCCATACTGTGCTCAGGCTACCAGCCGGAGGGAGAGGGAGGTGGAAGGAGAATGATGTGTACCCAACTCTTATCCCAAGATGGAGTTAGGATATGAATGAAGGTTGTGACAGTCCTCCCAGGAGATGGGGAGTCCTCTTGGGTTGCACAACGTAGACGCAACAGAAGCAAACCCTTAGAGACCTACAAATGGGGAATGGAAGATGATTAGAGGCTCCAATGTTGCACTGGCAACATGGGAGAGGTTTTTTCTGTAGCTGTCTCTTTTAAGAAATAAGAACAAGATGGAAGAGAAATAGCAATTAAAGGGAAGGGCTAAGGAAAATGGGCTTATCATAGGAGAGACAACCCTCTTGTGATCCAGTGTTGCTTATTTCTCTGTATGATGTGTGGGAATGGCACAGGACTGTGGGCACGGGGAAGTGCATGCTCCCTGGCTCTGCAAAGTGCTGCAGTCTCTCTGGCTCTATACAAGTATCATGGTGGGTTGAGAAGCTAGAGAGAAGTAGCAAGGATGCACTGGCAAAATTTAAGTTCTCTGCACACTAGCAGGGAAGCAGGAAAGAGATGGCTAAGGGAAGAGCAGGGACTGTGTGTCTTGAGTGCAAGATAGGAGAGATAGGAAGGGAGGAATGGCTAAGATTTAAAAAGCAAAAAAAAACAGCACAGTGCATTATCAAAAACTAGGCTAGAAGACATCACTTAGCTCACCTGCAGCTAGGTGAGGTACATGAAATCTGAGTCCTTGTTATGCCTTAGCTTTCTTTGCATTCTCTCCTTTCAGATTTGTTCCAGGCTTCTCTGGAGAGATTCCTTGTTTTGCTGCTTCTGTAGCTCCCTGCAGGATGCAAATGTTAATAAGCACAAGCACAGCATGCAGGGCTGAATGAATCAGGAGAGATGGGGACTGCACGGCGGATCAGCTTCCCTCCTGCTGTGTAACATGCGATGCACACCGAACTCGGAGGTGCAGGGGAGCCCCCTTATACCACTCATTCAAATCCCTGCTGGTGCTAGAAGGAATATTTTCTTGACTCTCTTGCTCTGCAGAGCTGGAGCAAACAATAGGCTTTGGCAAATCACATACAAATAGAAAGACAGAGGTTTAGAAAGACTCAGGTTTTTCTTTTATTTTTTTAGTAGTCTTCAACTCTTTTTTGACCTAAAAGTGATGGTAGCGAATATGTTTTGCAGTGAATATTAGCCAAAAGAGCTCCTTTCCTGTGTGCATGTTGAGAATATTCCTGGAATGTGACTTTCCAGCTCATGAGTGACACCTCTTGCCCAAGGTACGATACAGTTGCCATGAAAGTCAAATCTAGGACTGACACTGTACATAAATTACCACTACTATGAAACTTCTCATGCCATGGAGCATTAAGATGGGCCTGTAAAGAAAGGCTCTGTGGGCTCTGGATGGCCAGAGGGGCCACTCTAGCTGTGACATTCAGAGGTGGTATTGCAAAAATGGCTTGCTGACTTGTGTGAAATTTTCAGACCTACTTTGTCATCCTGCTGCTTTCTTCTGGTCAGTGAGTTAAGTTGCTTTCTGTCCTTTTTAGTTCTCCTTGTTGAACCAGGGCTGGTCTTTTGATTTGCTGCTGCTCTCTGGTACTTGATGCCTTAGGAGGGAGAAAGAGCCAAGCATCATCTTGGGCCCACAGAGTACCCCTGGGCATGGGATGAGTTAAATGGTTGGAGGTGAAGGGCACCAGTGTCAAATTCCCTAATGCTGATGGAGTTCCTCTCACTTTTGCTGCATTTGGAGAAGAGGCAGGGAAGGGAGGTGGTCCTTCCCTGGCCAGTACCATAACCAACCTTTGCACAAGTCCAAATATTAGTCAAGCTTAGAACAAACAAGTGTTTGTCAGATGTAAAGGCTGACCCTACTGCAGAAATGGGTAATCTTGCACATGTAATGTTACACCTCAACTTGAGAATAGAATACTCCTTTTGCAACTATCATGAAGTTTGGCAGCCTAAGCTAGATACTATTTCCAGGCTGCAGTGGGAAGATGCCCATGACCAGGATGGGCACGGAACAAGATTTACACAATCTTTTTTAGGTGTAGCTGTTGGAGCTCTGCGGGCTGTAATGCGGTGGCAGTGCTGGGACAGGCA
This sequence comes from Apteryx rowi, assembly GCF_003343035.1. Lineage (NCBI taxonomy): Eukaryota > Metazoa > Chordata > Aves > Apterygiformes > Apterygidae > Apteryx > Apteryx rowi. The sequence continues at coordinate 4,288,309 of NW_020447419.1, read as the reverse complement.
GCTGTGGCCCCATGTCCCCTGCTCTGACCCTGTGAGGAATTGGGGTGAAATGTGCTCACTGTGCTTCCAGGCGTGCTCTGCAGCTCTGGGGGCAGTCAGCATGGCAAATGGGTGCAGGGAGAGGTTGAAAGGGTGAATCCAGTGGTCCTGGAAGGACAATAATTCAAAAATCAGTACATCTGCAGAAACCATGTGCCAAGCCAAACAGGCATATCCTCCTGTGTAGTCAGCTAAAAAGAAAGATAACTGCTTCAGAGACCCTGATGGGCAAGTGAGGAGAGCTCTGCTGACCGTTTTTGGCCTGGCTGCTTGGCCCACCCAGCTTTCTGAAGCGCCCATCTCTGCTGCCGGGACATGGCAGCTGTGTGCGCAGTAGCTGACCTGCTGCAGCGCACACGGGGCAGCCCGCGATCTGCCCCAACACCCTGGCCTGGGACTGCTCAGCTGTTCATGTGGCAGCTGCCAAAACGTCTTGGCGGTGGGATAGAAAACTCTGAGAGGTAGCAGGCAGTCAGGATGGCAACTGTTACATCCTTCTCAGGCAAGGTGGGCCCTACTCACGGTTCAGAAATTTTTAGTTCCTAAATCCCGCAAGGACGTGACCAGGCTCTGAGTGCTAGTATTCATAAAGCTTGGTAAGCTGGCGCTCGATTTTTAAGGAGATCTAAGCCAGGACTTCAAAAGGGATGGGAGGTTATAGGAATCTCCATTATTCCTCTTGTAGGGAAACGGGAAGAAGATGACCAAACCTGGGATCCACAAAAGTTAAATTTTACAATGGGCTGAATTCCAGCTCGAATCGTGGACTCTCTTAAGGAGGCATAAGTTGTGCTTCCAGACTTACTGTTAATGAAGACAGTAGCTTTAACCTCTAAAACTGATTAGGGCTTTGGAAAATTAATTACCCTTAGTCTCCAAATTCAGCAAAGCATTTCCATTCCTTTCTCACAGAGTGGGAATGAGCTTAAGCCCATGCTTAAAATTAAGCAGCATTACCTGCTGAAATGGAAACTGGAGATCCTGATAACAGTGGCTTATCTTCCTCTTCAGAAGATTTTATAATTTTGCCACCTCATGACTATCAAGGAAGTATCCCGACCCCACTAGAGACAGGTGCCATGTAAGTGCAAGGCTACATGAGAAGAACAGAATGACTGTTCCTTCCTTGTCTTGAGTAACATCAGAATATGAATTGAAGCTTAAAAAAAAAAAAGTGGGAAACAGCATGAGTAGCTGGAAAAATTTACAAGAAAACCTCACTCCTCTGTAGTGTGTGGTGTGCACTAGGAAGGGACATTTCTAAAAATATCCTGGATTGGGAATTCATAGATAAAAGGATTTATGCCATAAGGGGCGTGATAGTAAAAATACAGAGTAATGTTCACAGCAAAAGCTACCCACTGGAGCAGTGTGGAAGATCCCTGTGCTGAAAGAACAGGCTGTGAAATGCCCCTGTATAGGATTCGATGGGATAATTCAGTCAAGAGCGATCATGGCCCAGGCTGTTCTGGTATATGTAATTACAGAGTTACAAAGTGCAGCTCTGGCCTTTTCTGGACACTGGGTGGCAGTCCATCATTAATATTAAGATCAAGCATGATTAAGTATTTCATAAGGGTGTCAGAAATGCTGTGAATTACATGTGAATTGCCTATTATAGTCTGATTACAATTCCACAGCAATTTTTAATGATTGCTTGGGAAACATTAATAAACTCTGCATCACTGAAAATAAAACCCTACTTATTCCAGCACAAACACTCCTTTGTTAAATAGCTAGGCCATACAAGAAAGTATTCTTGTGACTTGTAAGTTAAGGATTAAAGATTATAAACCCTCCTCTAATTTTAGAGGGCAATTACACTTAGACTGCAGACCTGCTTTTACACAGGCCTTCTCTGAACGCAGGCAAGGCCCTTGTGAAGCAGCTTGTATCTCCCTAGGACCTGCAGGACATCCTTCCTCACTTGACATTAGCAGTAATTAGATCACACTGGTGGGGCTGCTGCTCTGTAAGGCATTATATCAAGGGCCCGGGAGCTGGGCTGCACCTTAGCGTGGCTGTGAGTGGTTGCACTGCCCTTTCCCCCTCTCCCTGGCACACTATGAGGCAGAGGAGGAACTGAAGAGTTCAGCTCACTGTTAGGTCCAGAGAAAGAAGGGCTAGAGCTAGTTTGCTATTACCAAAGGGGCAAAAGCCAGAGGGGCAGACAGCTTGAATTTATTAGAGAACATCTCTTAAATGGCACAGATGTTACTAAATCCAAATACTCTGATGCAAATGTTTTGCCTTTATGCAATGGGAGTTTCCTCGGACTATATTGCTCAGGTCACACAGGACTGGGCTGCCAGCTGGTGGGAGAAGGGGCCCGTGGCTTAGCATTGCCACAGCCAGGAGTCCCTGGGCTGTTTCGTGGCAGAGGAGGGTTGGGGTTATGAGAAGGGGCATTGAATTGGTACTTCTTCTTTGGACTCTGCTAGACCCAAAAGGCAGTGAACATTTAATTCAAAAAAAAAAAAAAAAGGCTACTTGGGGTGGATTCTGCAAGCTGTGTGGTGCCAGCAATGCTGAAAGCTTTGTGAGTAATTTTGAGACTAGATTATCTCTTTAAGACTAGGGCTAAGTGTAGGCATTAGGGTCAGGGCAAGGAAAAATTGAAGACCTTTAACTGGTGAAATCTGCAGGGCCAACATGAGATCTGATCAGCAGAGTTGGAGTGAGTATCTCCCTTTTTGTCCACTGTAGGCTTTTTTTTTTTTTTTTTTTTAATGGTGTGGATGTTGTTGCTCAGTTACACTTTTCTTCTGTATCCAGTTTTGCATGGACCAAACACACAGTTTCTCTTTCTAGTAGCCTGGGGATAAATTTCAGCAGAGGTCCAAGAGAGGACCAGCACAGCAGAGCAAAACAACCTGCTTCTGCCCTTTCAGGGACAAAAACATGTCCCTGAAGGCCAGATACTGAATACAAAGAGCTTTTGTGTGTCTGTGCTTGCCGTGCACCGGTACTTTTTTCACTTGGGTTGGCAAAGACCCACACCAGTGTGCAGGCCAGAAAGGAACCCTGAAGTCTGTGGTCAGCTGGGCATTTAAGCCAGAGAGAAGTATGCCAATAAAAAGCCTTCATAAACCTCTAAACCCAAGAGCACAGCATTCAGATAATCTAACATGCCTCAGTTGACTCCTTAGACTGAAAGGATGGTGCAGGTCACATAAGTGATCCTTATGTTGCTAGAGGTTTCTGATTGCAAAGTTGTAATGAGGGTCAAACATTTGTGCCACCTTCAGTGGCTCATCTCCTCAGCCATCTCTCCTTCCATGTGTCTCCTTATCTGTCTCCTCCCCTCGCAGCTGTTGCTTTTTCTTAGATATGCTTGAGCAGAGGTGCCTTGTGCTCCCCTGGCTGAAGTTCTGATGGGCTGTTTACCTGGGTTTCTGAGCTGGCTGGCACAAGGCACTTCCCGGCCTTCCTCCCCACAGGTTGTCACTGCAGCCTCCTGCTACCTAAATCCTGCCACTTAAGCCCAACAAAATGCCCATGCACGCACTGATTGGGTGCTCATGTGTGACTGCAGTAAACCCTGCAATTTCTGCCCAATACAACTATAGAGGTGTTTCAACTGGGCATGCAGAAGTTGCCCTGATGACCAAAATGGCCTGGGTCCCACTGGCTCCCTAAGACCTGATGGACCATTTCACATACAAGCTCTAGGAGGTTTCATTCCCAAACAGTGAGGGAGTCATTTGTCTCACAGGTCTCAAACAGTATCTGGTTCTTTTGCTTATTTAAGATTTGTAAGAGTATGTTTAGATGAAGGGATGCAAAAGGCATGTAGTCTGCTGCCTGCCTTAGGAGCTGACTATACCCAGGCAGCTCTGCTGCGGAGGCTGACAGTGAACCATGTTATCAAAGCACTGTGCCTGAGGAAATATATTCTGCTTCTCTCAGGACAGTTTTTAAGTGCAAAGAAAGATCCAGGCTTTTTGGCTCTGCCATAGATACTGTCTGACCTTGGGCAAGTCATTTAATCTCTGTCCCAGTCAATCATCTGTAAAGCAGGATAATGTTACTTCTGTTCTCTGCAATAATGGAATAGTAAAACCTTGGACATGTTTTCTGTTTCTATTGTAGGATCCGGCATGAGGTTATCTCCAGACTCTGGTAGAGCATCTGCTCCCTGCAGATGCACAGGTAACAGATAATCTTGCAGTCAGAGTCACTGGTTTGTTCTGTTTAAGTTGTGTCCAACTTGCACAAGACTATAGTTCACTGCAAGTGAAAAACTGTCTTGGCACTGTTCTCTTGTTCTCCTCTTTCTTGCATTGAAGAGAAAAGCTAAGGCTTTCTGRGGGGTGCCATCTCTGATCCTTCACTGGGAGTCAGGGAGGATTTCTAGGGGGCAGATATTGAATCTCCTTAAACAGTGTCATGTAACACCTATGTGAGAGTTGCTCTGAGTTCCTTTTCAAGAGTTGGTTTCTGTAACCTAGCACTGATTTTTTTTTTTTAATGAAGCTGCCTAAGATCAGAACCCCAAGACTTAACATCTACAGTGTTGTCACACCCTGCCAAGCAACAGACAGTAGCTTACCGAAAAAAGGAGACATAGAAAGAGGTCTCCGTCTTGTAGAGTAAAGGTCTTTAGTCAAACTTTTTTAACATGGGATTTAACATTTTTGGTTCCTCCGCCAAATGCCTCATCTCAGACCACTTGCTCATTTACTTGGCAGGAAGGTTTATCAGCTTAAAGGTGGAAAAGAATGGATGAAGGAGACTATGAAGGATCTGCAGAGTCCATACAAAAGAGAAGGGCTGAAGAACTGTGGCAGAGAGGTGAGCTCTGCAGGTCAGTGTTACTCCTTTAGAAAACTGCTCACAGGATACGCTGTGACCCATCTCTAGCTTCTGGGTGAGGCCAGGCAGTGTGGGGCAGGGCCAGAGGCCATGTGCTAGAAAAGGTTAGGCCTTGCACCCCAATCTCCAATGAGAGTGGGGACTTTTGGGTCGAAGCCCAAGTGTACAGGGGAGGGAGAAAAGGCACAGACACACTACATCTTTGGCAGCCAGAGAACAATCCCAAAGAAAGACAATAAGCACTAACTTCAGATAAGTCATGCTGCCAAACCCAGTCTATTGGTCTTGCATGATATCTGAATGCTTGTACTCTGCTGCAACAGGGAGCTATGCGAGCTTATTGCTATCTTCCATGCATTGTCCCCAAACTGCTGCTGGTCTAACAGTAGTAATTCTACGGAAAGCACTTAACTGCTCTCCTTTTATTAGTATGGGAGAGCTGGGATAAACAGTAGCTATAATAGCTAGACAATATGATCTGCAAGAAATTAAGAAATGCTCTGCATTCTGCAGGTTTGACAGACATGCTCTCGAGACTGACAGGAGGGCTGAGGTTCACTATGGATAACTACCACCTCACGTGGAGGCTTTGCACCTTGCTGTGAGACTGCAAGGCCACCCACACAGCTCTAAGCCCTGATGGCAGATGTGAGGCAGTGAGAAAAGGGAATGGTTGGACAGGGTTCACTCTGAGTGGGAAAGCATGGGAAGGGAAATGATACAGAGCTGAAGGATTTAGGAGAGAGAGGTGGCAGAGCCACACTTGGATGGTGCTCCCCAGAATGTCAGTCTGATGCCCCAGGCACTGGACCAGGCTGCTATAGGTGAGAGATCCTCACTCAAACCCCTACAAGAGATAAATCTGCAAATCACTCACTTTTGCAGAGCTCTGCCAGCATGTTGCTGAGGGCCTCATGCTGTAAATCTCAAAGATATCTTCAACAGGAATGCTGTTCTGTGAAAACGGTAAGGCAAAGGGTCAGCTCTCAAGAGAAGTATCCTTCTTTAAAGTGAATACATGAAACCCAGCTAATACTCCCTTTCCTTCGAATTCTGAAATGGCTTTCACATGAACTCCTAGTATTGCTTCATGTTCCTAGTACATATCTTATTGAGACCTGGTCCTACAACTTGCTCTTAGAGGGCCTGAAAGTAAATAGAGGAAAATCTGGGGGAGAGAACAAGGAAGCGAGTCCTTTGTTCCCTTATGAGAGCCACAGTGGCTTAAGGTGGGTATACTGCATGTACTGAGGCACTGGTTTGGAAGATCACACTGCATCTTTGCTGGGATTGTTACACTCTGTCTGCTTGTGCTTCTATTTCCATCATTGTTTTGTACTCGTTTTGTACTTGTACATTGTTTGTTTGACACCCTTTATGGGTGAGACAAGATAAGTACTGATACATGCTCACAGTATCACCTACTGAAACTGCCTATTTTGCTTTCTCAGGCTGAGCAAACCTTAATGGCTACCTGATAAAATGAGTCAGATCTGTAATATTTGCATTATCTGTATGCTGTACTTTCTATAAGCAAAGATATGCAGGGTACAGGGAGTGTTTCTAGAGAGCTGCCATAGAGCAAAAGATTCTGATATCTTTCTTGCCCTCTTACCATTAATATTCCAGCATATGAAGATAATATCATAGCTTCTCTCTCAGTTCGGTTGGGATACATATATCGGCTGCGAGCTGCCAAATTCCTGCATGGCGTTTTGAACAAGATGATTAGCCTGGTGTTATGAAAGCAAAAAAGTGCTGGACCAGTTCACTGTTGCTTTTACTGTTTTCACACTGGTGTAGCCCACTGCAGCATTAGGGTCTTACCTTTGCAATACTCACATTTCCTCTTTTGTCAGCAGAGGCTGAGCATCTGAGTCATTTAGCCACAGCAAAGCAACACCGAGAGCCAAGTTGTAATGAGCCTGGAAAGAGAGAAAAACCCCAAGTGTTGTGCTGTAATCACTTGACCAAGGGATGAGAGAGAGACTGGAGGAATACAGGGGGAGATGAGCTGCAGCCCAGTGCACACAGTTGGTATCTCACCAACTGCAGGACACTTGTTGAGGTTTGAGGCATTTTAAACATGCCTGGGAAGATTTTCTCAGCTCGGTTGAAAGAAGTTTTTATTATGCACTGACAGCTTTAATTTATGTGCAAGTCTCTTCAGATGGTTGACTTCAACCTTCTCAAGTGTCCTTTGTTGATGAGCTTTGTCTTGCTGAAAAATTAGTCAGAACTTAAATTATCTTGCATATGTTACACCTAGATGTTATCCACAGCCAATCTCTTTGGATGGGAGAGTAATGGGCTTTTATTGATCACTGTAAGGAACAGTTTATTTAGGTGTATCGAACAGGCATCCTTCGGAGTTCTCACTAGCCCTGCAGATAAAGGGTATAGGATTGGAAATAAGTTTGATTACCATGTCATCTAGAAAGGTGGACTGCCTTTGTCCTCTTGGATCAAATTCATTTTCTCGTAGTCTGATGCCAACATAATCACTCCTTAAAGCAAGAGAGCAACTTTGAATTACCACCAGTTCTAAGCAATCCAGTACAAGAGAAGATATAGGTGACTCTAAGGTCAGTGTAAAATTAGGGCTGAATTTACTATGATTCAGGGTTAGGAATCTGCTGCAGGATTTCTCGTAGACCCATCCTGATTAGGAGAGCCATTAGTTTTTTGCACCATGGGCAGTCTTAGCTTCCCTCAAACCATGTTGCTGTCTTCCTCAGAGGCTTCAAAATATAGGAAGAAGCACAAATGTGAAAAGAGTATTACAAGTCTGGAGCTTCACAGCAAGGATTTCAAAGTACAGCCAAGAGAGGTTCTTCACTGGTGCTTGGTTTTCTCATTAATGGAGGGCCTGAGTCTGCAACCTTTCTTGAGACTGAGTAGTACTGATCTGTGCAAGGAGACCAGGGAAGGGCTGGCACTGAATAGAGGGAACATCGTTTTACATCCCCCAGAAGCTTGCTGCTGTGCACTCCTGCATCTAAGAGCACAAGGCTCTGCTGCATGAACTAACAGGGCCCTCCTTATAGTGGCTGCCCTGGACATACAGCAGATACATGGCGAGGGAGGAACTCTGCACCTCCCTGCACAACCCAGGCCTTGCTTTGTGCTAGTTGGAGTGAGACCTCTCTGCTGTCACATATGCAGTCGGGTTCTGTCACACTGCAGGCCGCATGTAGGGCATGCTAGAAAATTAAGAGCATCTGAAAGGAAGTCTGTCAATGCTTTCCAGCAAGAAAAGACTAAGGATTTACAGTTGTCATCCAGCTAAGTCCTACAACCTGTTGCAATGAAAGCAAGTCTATCTCAAATTCAGTGCAGGAAGTTGTGGGCAGAGAGTACTTACAGGAGTTTTTCAATCTCTTTCTTTAAGCATCTTCTTTCCATGGCCAGAGATGTTCTAGTTGTCACAACAATGTAAATGGTTCACTGAAATCTAGAGGGAGGAAAAAGTGCATCCCAGCAAGTGTCTCTATCACAGTGGGCAAAGTGGAACCACAGGCAAAAGTATACGGGACACTTAAAGACCCCCTACAAAAATCTGGCCAAAACCAATTCCCAAGTAGGACTGTTAGTAGAACTGGAGAGAAAACATAATCAAGAAAGAGAAGACAACATGCACAGCACTGAAAGTGAGAGTAAGGAGCTTGGTGATGGAAAAAGGGCAGGATGGGCCAATTTACAATGAGCATCTGTCTTGAATATGACACTTGTCAGCTAGCAGGTTTCTTGCATCCCCATCCTAGTGATGCATGTTCTCTCACATAATGTAAATCTACTGCACAGTCCCTACCTGCTGTTCCTTCCGAGTTCTTAGCACTTGGCTTTTCCTCCCCACTGTGTGTGTATTAATCAGACCTATGTGGCAAAAAGAGGGGATGGACAAAGGCAGTTAGTTGGCTGTGGATCACTGAATGAACTGGGAAGAGGACAGGCTGGAAGAGACAAGAAAGCAGCTGTCTGGACAGGATATAGGAAGGAGAGCAGCCAGCACCTTGGTCCACCAATTTATTGTAAAATCAAAGTGTACACTTCTCAGCTCCATAGCTCACAGCCACAGAGGCCCAGCCAGGCAGCAAGAGCACTAGTTAATTTTCTAATGTAAACAGGGGTATCAACCCCCAGCTCTGCTGTGTAGTGTACTGCAGGTAACTGCCAGTATTCTGGGCTGGATCCTCAGTTAGTAGGAGTCAGCATGGGGCTGCTGAAAACCTGTAGGATGACTTACACCACACAAAGTGCTGGCCCAGTATTTATAACTGCAGTGCTTGGTCCCACTGGGGAGAAGGTTTCAAAGCAGTGAGCAGGTACATCACACTAGGCAGCAAAAGGCTACATCTGGAATATTCCCAGCCTGAACAGGATTGTTCAGAAAAGAAGAACCCATGGATTATTATAAATATGCAAAGAAAACTATGACATGCTTGGTAAGCTCGTCTGTGTTACTGGATATAGTCTCCCTGTTCTTTCTCTCCCTCTCTCACACATGTACACAAGAAATCATGCACTACCTGTGTCAAACTCTTTGGAATAGGCCTCAGGATCCAGGTTTGGAGCCTCTCTGACTCCAGGTATCTCTGAGGAGGAATTCCCTCTGGATGCTGCTGTTCCTTTCTTGCCTCTGTCACTGAGCTTGTGTGCCAGGGAAATTAGGCTATGGCTATGCAGGACTGTAGCTTTCTCCGGTTGCTTGGAAACAATGCTGTTGAGCTGAGAGAAATTAAAGAAAAAACCCAACATGAGATTAAACCTGCATCCTGAGGTTGTGTTATCAGGCTCAAGTTAAATGATCCTTTTACATTTCTAGGTATTGAGTTTCACTGCTGAGTGGCTGGTTGGAAACAGAGATGACTGGCTAACAAGGAAGGTGGAGTCTGTTCACTGGGTTTTCTGATGGATTTAATTGCTTGTAAAAGAAGCTATCAATATTCAGTAGAGGTAAGATTCTGGAACAGTGAAAATCTAGACCTGCTACCTGCTAGGAGCCTGTCTTGGGTTTCATCTGCAGTGTTTATGGCAAACAGGAAGGATCCTACTACTTGCTCTTTCATCCACACCACATTTTCGCTTACAGTATTAGGAGAAGCTCTAACATCCGGGAAATCCCAATGCAGCTTACTAAATCCTGCTGTTGCCCTCCCAATGCACGTGGGACCGTCTTGCACAGGATCACTGATGACAGCCAGTGCATCAGCATAATTAACAAGGCAGTGAGAACCCATTGCATTTGTAGATTAGGAAGGTTTGTAGGCTGCAGGTTTGAATGCAAGAGGGGAATGAGCAATCCACTTCCCTAGGAATATACTTCTGGTATTAGCTGATTACCAACTAAATAATAGCAATGGGTTTATGACACTTGGACATAATGTTGTCTCTTTGTGATGGCCTAAGTTATAAAAGCAAATATATTATCATGAGACGTAGCTGTTTTCCAGGAAATGGCCTACTTGCCATTTACAGAATTTGTGCTGTGCTTTCTCTTTTTCATTTCATTTCACCACTCTCTTTCCAAGGGCTAAACTTTAGATGTGTGCTGCAAGAGGTAATGGTGGTGGACACAGCTCTGCTGCCTACTGTGTCTTTGCCAGAGTTGTGGTGCAGAAAGCTGGGCTGGCAGCTGCTGGGAGAGGGCTGGAGTTTGGGGATGGCCCCTCCTAGAAGCATTAGATGCCCATGGCCATTCTTATAATTTCTATCCCCCCCTGTGGCAAATTAAGCACCAAACTTGGCTCTTCCCCACTGCTACTCCCAGCTAGGGGCTGGTACTGAGCTGGATTTGATTTTTTCGGGCATCCTCCTGCCAGGCATCACAGCAACCCTCTATCCCCAGTAGAGCTGCAGCTTGTTTGCTCTGCTTTGCGAAACTAGGTCCACTGCTTGTGTCTCCTTCAGTCACACCTACCCAGGGCTAGTCTGCAGGTATGGCCAAGCTGGCATGCAAAGTGACCTTCACAAAGTGCCAGGTCTGGCCGGGAGTCCAGCTAGCCCCAGCCTGTCTTCTGTTAGGTGGCAAGGTGACAAGGGGGAAAGTGGCTTCCCTGAGATGAGGCTGCTCCCTAGCTCTGGGGTGTTATTGGCTCCTGCTGTTTCCCAAAATGCAGGAAATGCCGTTGTACCTGGGGGGGGTGGCACAGGCTGAGTTTGTGCTCTTACTGAAGGAAAAAAAAAAAAAAATATATATATATATATATAGCAGCTGCTAGTGGGTGCCTGGGGAAGAGTTTGAGCTGTGGCAGTAGGCATGAAACTTTCTCAGTGTGTTTCCCCATTCTCTATTGATTTGCAGCTCAGGACCTTCTTGAGCAAAAGGTGGCGTCTTGGCAGTTAATACTCTTGCTTGATTTTTACTTGCATAAATTTGCCCGATCTCTTTTTGAAACCCAAATAATTGACATCTGCAACGTCATGTGGCAGAGATTTCCACCGTTTAAATACGGCTGTGTGGAAAAGGGTCTCTTTTTGTTTTGTAGCATGGTTATGCAGGGCCAGTCACGGGTTTTCAGGGCTGGTGAGGAGGGGGTTTTTCAATTCAGTACTGAACGAAATTGCAGGGAATCAATTTATTTAGCAGACCCTATAATTTACTGTTCATCGGCTAATGCATCAACAACTACCACACAGGTCAGGAGTGGAATTTAGGACTCCGTTGAGGGGCTGCTCCCGGCGTGCCGGCGGCAGCCGGCAGAACCGTTGCTACCGCTTGCAAGCTCCCGTCACGTCTCCGCGCGGCGCGGCTCGGCGGCGCGGCATGGCGGCGCGACATGGCGGCGGGGGGGTGGGGCGGGGGCGGGGCGAGCCACCGCCATGTTTGTTTTCAAAAGCCCGGCGGGCGGCGGCGCGGCTGCCTCCTGCTCGGGGAGAGCTGGCGAGCCGCCGCCGGGCGCAGCCATGGCCTCCGCGGAGGGCCTCGAGACGTCCCTCTTCAGCCTGAGCGGCGCGAGGGAGCGGATGCGGGAGAAGAGGAGCGGCGCCCTGCGGGCTGCCAAGCTGAACGCTTCGCTGGCCTCCAGGATCAAAACGAAGATCATCAGTGAGCGCGGTTTCGCCTTGCAGCCCGGGCCCGGGGCCTTGGGCGGGGGGCGCTGCCTCGCCCGGAGCTTGCGCTCGGCGGGGGCCTCGGCCTGCGACGCTGCCGGGCCCGTGTCGGGGCCCGGTGCCCGAGGGGTGATGGCGCCGGGGCCGGGGGGGGGGGGGCTGCTCTGGGAAGAGAAAGAAGCGTGGCGAGGGGAGGCGGGCGCAGATGAGCCCGTGGATGCTGACGCTGTGGGGTGCTTCTCTCGCTTACAGACAACTCCTCCACTATCAAAGTCTCCCTAAAGCGCAACAACAAAGCGCTGGCGCTGGCCCTCAACGCGGAGAAGGCCAACGCGCAGCGGCTCACCCAGGAGAAGACGGTCCTGCAGAAGGAGGTGGAGCAGTGCCACTTCCACAACGCTGCCCTGCGCCACAAGCTCTGCTTCCTGGTACGGTGCTGGCGTGGACGGTGCGGCTGGCACGGGGAGGGCAGGCAGCGCCCGCGCTGCAGCCTTGGGAGAAGTGGGTGAGCTGCAGCTGATCATCCGTACCCTCTGTGTCCAAAACGTGCCGCCATGCACTGGCTTGCTCTTTCTCGTAAGCCGTGATCTAGTAGAACTTGGTCCCTTCTCTCCAGAAGGGCTGTGTCTTGTTCTGGCTAACAGCATCACTGTTGGAAGAGACATTTTGATTTAACATCTTTATGGTTTCTCTCTCTTTATTACCTCAACATAGAATAACACCTTGAAAGAAATGGAAAAGCTTATGGCAGTGATTAAGACAGCCCGGCTCTCTGAGGTAAGCCAAAGGGTCTGTGAGCACGCTGCTTGTGCTGGGAAGGAGGCTCTGTGTGTCTCTGTCTCTTTCTTTGCGTTAACTGCTTAATCAAGTGTTTGATGCTTCTGCTTTGTTTCTTTGCCTGCTTGAAGCACCCTAGATGCATTTTTAGCTTGATGTTAATGACGATTTCCAGAGCTGGGTCTCAGGTAGCTTCCTTTACAGGAAGGCTACAGTTATAAACTGCCTTTCTCTGGGTCACTGGCTGTATTGACCAGGAGGTGTGTGTCTCTCTCTGTCTCTATCTATCTATCTATATTTTGTTGTTGTTGTTGCCTTGGCAACCCTGGTTAGGGACAGGACACTTTCTATATGCCCTGTTTCGGGGGAGGGAAGCTGGGGGGAAATCTTCCTGGTCTCAGATTACTTAAACTAGTTTAACTCTTCCTGATCTTAGATCATCTAAACTAGCTTAACTTTATTCTTAAGACTATGGAGACGTAATCTGATTCTGCTGCAGCTTATTGCATAATTTGTGCTGTAAATGACTTCTATAAGGCAGGAAAACCGTCTAAAGTTTGTTGCAGGTGTAGCCCTTGACCAATACGGCTGATGTGCTCTGGGGAGGCTGATAAGCTTCCTTCACCACAGGACACACTGATGCAGTTCTGTTGAACCTTTCTAAGTGGGAGGGTGGGACCTCTGGTTGTGCTATTTGAAATGGGAGAGGGTCGCTGGCAGTACTGGACATGCTTTCCAGGGGTTTGGGGTCTGATGTCTCTCCTAAAACTGAAACAGAGCTTCAGCTGTCTGTGTGCCGGGGCAGGGGGTATGTGCCCAGGAGATGGCAAGAGCTTTAAACCATCCTTCTATTGCTTTGCTCCCCAGTTCTACACAAATTCTGCATCCTTGTCCAGTGGCCAGAAGAACAGCATAACAGAAGATAGCTGGGCTGATGATACCACAGACGCTCGGCTTGTGAGGTAGGCCTGAAAATGTCAGATATTACCAAGCTCATCCTGGATTTCTACATGCTAAACTTTCTCTTGTATTTTACATGTATGCCCAGTTGTCTGCTTCCCATGAGATGCCTTCTAAAATGCCACTGCTCCATATTTTCCTTTACCCTGTGTCTTTCTGCTGCCATTCTTTGTCTTACTTGCCCTACTGCCAAGTCTGTGCATAAACTCTCCCTTCTCCCACCTTTGTGTGAAAGCATATCACTTGTAGGTAGTTCTTTCTTTGCGGCTAATGAGCACTGCAAGATTTCTTCCCTGTGTTCTGCATTGCCTCATTTTAGGTGGTAGATCCTTTGGAGGAAAGGGCCTGTCCTTTAAACCTATAACTGTGATAATATGTGTTACTGTAAACAGTTGCACCCCATGTCTGCTAATGGTAGAAAGTCCTGTGATGCTTTTCTAGCAGAGCACTTAAGTGTGGGTGTGTAGCTTAAATGCATGCGGTCAGTAAAACTATCTGTATCTATGTGCTTAGAAGTTGCACCTTTATGTGCACTTTTTCTTCATAAAACAGCCTGTGTCTCTACAATGCCATATGTGTTCTTGCTATGGTTATCTAAGGATGCCAGAGTAGCTAGGTTTGCAGAAGAAAGTAATGTGTCTGATACCAGCTGATATTGCTGGAAGAAGTGGCCAAGTCAGTGCCTCTTCATACTCTGTACACTGGAGAATTTTGAGGAGATTAGGTGCCGTAGTTGACTGCTTCAGTGTTTGTTACATATAAATGCTTAATAGTCATCTGCTTGTGTGATGTAAGTTTATGTTTTGGGAAGAAGGTCAGAGTGGGATCTCTTAGGATGTGTTGCAGTTTTCTGTTTTTTCTCTGTCTAGTCTCCCCTTTGAACACAAGGGAACCCTTTTGGTTCCCAGAGGGAGCTGCCTACAAACATACCTCTAAGCAGCATGGCTGGTGTTTCACAGAGAACTGCAGTTGCAGCCTGTGTGCTGAAAGGCCTTATTTGTTGCTTCAGTATATTTTTCTCCCACTTCTATGCCTGCAGGGATGTGCTTTCCTTATGAGTTGTACTTGCCCAAAAATGGGAAATCAGTCCTGGCCAGGCACTGCATGTTCTTCACTTAAGCGTCTGAAGCCTTCAGAAATGCGTTTCAGCAGTTTTGGATGGGGGTGAAAGCTGGTGCTGTCCTACTGGATTCTGGGGCCTGTCGCAGTTATGGAACATGCTCTATTGCTGCTGTTCTCTTTTACCAGGCCTGCAGTGATGCTGTTGAAAGCACCTGTTTCCAAGCTATGTGATGGGGGAAGGCAAGATGGTAGCTCTACAGCAGTACAAACATCCCCAGTAGATCTCCAGAGACCAGTTCCTGATAAGCCCCAGGAAATTGTGCCTGTTGTCTCCAAAGATACTTTGCCACAACAGCTGGCTGAGAAGTCTCAGTCCCCCCAGGAAGAAAATGTGAAGAAGCCCTGTGAAGCAGTGGAAACAGAAGAGGCTTTTGTTGACTGTCATGTCCTTGGAGGTAAGTTTGTATCTTCTGCTGCTGTTCTGGAATAACTTTGCAAAGTTATTCCAGAAGAACAGGTTTTTGGGGCATATTTGCAGTATCTCAAGATCACTCATCAGGTTTTCTGGGTAGCAGGCACTGAGCTTACATAAGCTTTCCAGAAATGCCTGAGTATGCTATCCCCAAGAATCTGCTTGGATGCGCAGCTCCTCATCCTTGCAGGCATGATCAAATATATATTCTTCTGTATCTACTGAGCTATTCTGATCCTGCTCAGCAATCTCTGTGCAAAACCTTGGGACTGTTATATAGTGTCCCGAAAGAGGACTGTGTCTCTAGTGGCTGTATTTGCTTTCCCCTCTTGAGTTTAAATGCAGCTAATGGATGACAGCAGAGAGCAAGTCACCACAAGGGCAGTGTTTGGGCAGAATAGATTAGCTCTGTGCTGCAGTAATAGCCTCTCCTCTTCCTTGCAGGGTAAGGTATGCATACCAATACTTTTCTAATTCTCTGCTGATAATTAATCCTTACACCATGGGAGGGAGGAGGGCCAAAAGACAATTTAAGCCAAGCATTTTGTCTTGTCCAGCTAAACTATTAAGTAGCTACTTGGCTGCAGGAGGGCTTTATTGTGCCTTCAAGTAGAAACGTAATGAGATGGTGTGGCCCTTCACCTTCCCTTAAGATGTTAGTGGAGAAGCATAGGTTTGTTGAGGTTTGGGAGTTGTTAGAGAATGCCTCTGTGTACTCTGAAAATGGAATGGTGATGAGACTTTTTTGAGGGCTGAGTTGAAAGTCTTGCAAGTAAAATCTCTTTGCGTAAGGCCTGCTGTCCTTCCTCTTGGTGTGTATATACAGGCCTTCGGGCTTGTTGACTTGTGGTTTTGTTTGCCATACAAATAATAAAGCTCTCATAAGTCTTGAGTATCGCCAAGTATTAGGGCTGGTAGAGGCCTGGAATGTTGCTCTGGGCTCCTTTTCTGTTCTGAAGGCAGCCAGCTGAGCAGTTCTGCAACACAGTGACTTTGGGGAGTCCCTGTAGAAACAGCATTATGCTTTTTCTAGCCTTGGGATTCACAGCAGTGTGCAGGGTGTGGGTTTTAGTGGAACTGAGAAAGCTGACTTTTTGCCTCTGCATTTCTCAGTCTAAGGAATGAGTTTTTTCTTTCCCACAGAGTCCTTGCATGCCACCCGACAAAATCCCAGCAGTTTGCCAGTGCTTACCTGGGAAAGTCATCCTCTTCCATATGAGGACGATGAGATGACGAAACATTTCTGTGATCGTCTCTCGCAAGGGCATGTTACTCAGCGGAGGAAGCGTTCTACCCTGTTTGCAACAAGCACTCCATCTTCTGGTGTGGATTTCTTCTCGCACGCTGGTTCAACTCGAGTGTCCCAGTGGAGTATCACGAAGGAGAGTAGCAGCTCCAACAAAAGTAACACACAGCTACAGCTGAAATCACCCAGCTCCCTGGCTTCACCTGCTCAAACTGCTGTTGATTCTGATACAAAATCTTTGGGTAAAGAAGTTCTCTGTGATCAGCCACAGACTGAAGAAACTGTGTGTGATGCTAAAATAGATCCCAACTGTAGCCAAGTCCCTGAGCTCATTTCTGTAAAGGTTAAAAGCAAAGGTAGTTGCAAAACCAGTGAGAAAACAGCTGTTAAAAAGGCTAGCACAAGAAAAAAGAAAAGGAATTCAATTAAAAGCAATGCAAAAGGTGGCTCTGATGTACCTCAGGGTGAAGAGAGCACCCAAAATGCAAATAAGCTTCTTCAGCCAAAAGTTGCGACAAATTCTAGTGGGCCTGAAGTTCCTGAGATTAGGCAGGAAGCTTGTGTAGGGGCTTTGGAAGGGAAGAATGGAGGCTCTGGTGCACACCTATGTTCCCACTCTCTTGATGAAGTCCGAGATCTCAGGAGAACATACGTGGTGAATCCAGCACAGTTGCATAATCTTGAAAGTGGTGACTTACTGCAACAAGTTAAGAAGGAAGCTATCTTTGAGAACCAAAGCATGGAGAGCTTGTTGAAAAGCCCAGTTCATACCTTCTCAAGTCATAAAGCTCCCTCAGATGATTACAGTCTACAATATTCACTTTCCTTGAGGAAAGAGACCTCAGGTATATGTGCTTTGCAGCAGGACTCATCAAGTGTGAGCACAAAGAGCATCAGACGGAAAACCAACAGAAAAACTAGAGTAATTATGCAAAGAAATGACTCTGATGAGGAGAATGTGCCAAACGGTGTGAAAACATCAGAGGCTAAAGCTGAAGAACAGCCCAAAAGAAGCCAGACAAGCAGGAGGAAGACTGTTAGGGAAAGCAATTGTAATGATCAGAGAGATCAAGTTGAGGTTTCTGTGCCATGTATAGGTGTTCAAGGAGTAGCTAAGGAGAGTGCAAAGGATTTACCAGATAATCCTAAACGTAGCAGAAAAACATATGTTGTCTGTCCTTTGGATCTTACAGGAAATGTGGGTTGTATCAAGACAGATTTTGAAGGGGATGAAATTGTACCTTCCAGGTATGTTCCTGGGAGCAAAGCTAGCAAAATCCCCAGAGTTCAGAGAATGGTGACTGCTCAGAGCAATAAAAAGTGGACAGGGGACCTTCAAGAAAAGGGGCAGGCTGAAGTTCACAACACCACAAATGCCTTAAAAAAAGATGTCTATCTCATACCAAAGCCTCAGAGGAAGAAGAGCACCTGTAGTCCTCCAGAGACTGACCCCCTGGCCAGACAGAGCAGTGGGGCCGGGCTGCTTCCTGGAAGTTCTGCAGAACTTGTGTCCAGGCAAACTGTCCTCATGGGGAAGGTCTCCTGCATTACAGATCTCCTGTCTGAGCCAGATGCCTTCCTTGAGGAGCAGATAGCTGAGATCTCACTTACAAATAATCTTATGAGCATTTCAGACAGTCTTGAATCCTCCACTATGACCTGTTCTGCAGCTTTGCCTCTCAGCACCAGGCTTACAGATCTACCCGTCTCCAAGAGCTTAGGTACTGAGGACAACAAAATCCCAGAGAAATCCTCTGTTTGGCCAGAGAGTGCTCTGACATTTAAAGAAAGGAATGCAGAAGAAATACCTGAGGGAAGAAACCAGGTTGAGTCAGGTTCTAAAGAACATTCCTGGAGTTCATCTTTGCAGGAACCTGGTAAGTGGTGGGCTGCGGGGGGGACCCATGTTTGGAGAGTGTGTACAAAAATGCGTGCAATGAATGCTAATGTTTCTTTTCCCCGCCCTCTTGTTTTTTAAAGATAAATATCACTGTCTGACACACCATTTATGCATCTTTAGTGTTCTTAAAAGATGGCCACTGGATATCTGAAGTCTGAGCCCAGACTTTCAACTTAGTGGGCAGTGAACTAACTACCAGCCAGGCATTTTTGTGGCTGCATTTACTTGGTGTTTATCAGCATTACTGCATGAATTTCTGGTTGCTCTTTCAGGTATGGATACCGGGGAAAAGGCTGAGATCACGTGCTGAGTGTCCCTGTTTTCCCACTCTTGCTGTCTACAGGGCATGTCTGTCTGTTTAGAAAAATCTGTCTAATCAAGTAGTCAAATGATGCAGCCTGATGCTGACCAGTGCCTGCTAGAGTCTGTTGTTGTGGCAGAGGGTATGAAGAAGGTGGCAGGCTTTTGGTCCTGGATAGTTAATGCTGTGAGAATTCGGACTTTGTACCTTTACGTGGCAGCTGCTATCTTCAATGCAAAATTGTCAGGAGCTACTTAAATTCTCCCTCTTTTCCTCCCCACCTCCCGCCCCAAAGGCTTTGGAGGGTGTATCCCCTGACTGTTAGTAGAGTAGCTAAGCTGAGTCTTTTTGGAAGTTGGCTGTTATTTGATACTCTGTAAAGAGAGAAAGTTGTTTTTTGTTTTTTTTCCTTCCTGCAGCTATTCACAAACAGGCCTGCTGTAGCTATGTACTTTGCAGGGAGACAGGGAGTTTGTTCTCCTGCCTTTCCCCTCCTGGCTGACTTCTTTGAAAGGTGCAGCAAGCACTGGCAGGTTGCTGCATCTTGCTGGAAGTCTCCTAGGTTGTTTGGGTGCCTTGAGCTTGCTTTTTTTCTCTAGGCTGTAAACTTTTGGGGGTTAGAACTGTCAACTCAGGGAGGGCTACTACACCTGGGCCCGAAGGTGCTAGCAGTATTAGTGACTTGTGTATTTTTCAGGGAGGAACCTAATTTGAATCATGAGCTGACTTTTGAGAAACAGGTCTGGGATTTTTGGACAAAAACAGTCTCCTAAGGTTAGAGATGATGTTATATTCAGGATTGTGCCCTGCTCTGCAGTGTTCAGAGAAACTTGGTAATGCAATCCCTCTCTTCTGTATTTGGCAGCTATATTTCTTAAGATGCCTGAAAATGATTTGGAAACACAGATCAATTCATGTGTGAATATCTGTCTTTGCAGAGATTAGGCCACTGCAGGACTTGACCAATGCCAGGACTCTGTCTTCCCCCAGCTCAGAAGGAGCTTCGGGGCGTCTATCGAGGCGGAGACGGGACCCTGCCTGCTATGCAGAGCCAAAACTCAACAGGTTGGTATTTAAACTATCCCTTTGCGTGCCTGTTCCCATGCTGCACCCCCTTCTTCTCCATCTCTCCTGTGCATGCACACTTATGCACACCTGCCAAGGCACTCCCTTCTCCCATCAGTTGGGAACATGCTGAAGGGGGCTTTTCTTGAGAGCCAGACTTCCTCGCTTGCATGACATGCCCCATCAATCCTTGTCCACTGCCAGGCTGTCTTCCCTTGTCCTTCTCTACCCTCCAAGTTGTGTAGTGGTTTGTCTGTACAGATACCTCTCCAGGGCTGGATCTTATGTCACTTCATGTGTCTTTCAGCCCCTCTTACCCTTCATGTTTCTTTGACCCTCAATTCCACTGCAGTTTAATTAAGCCAAAATTCTGCATTAGCACAGATGCCTGTGCAGGCTCCTGGTAACATGCTACTGAAGCTCTGATTTCCCTCACTGAAATGAACATACCTCCGAGCAGGCTGCCTGTGTGCTACTCCAGTGGTAATGAGGGGCTAGCGTGAGGATAAAATGCAAGATAAATAAGGAAAGCTTAGGGAAAGCTCTGCTTTTACTTGGTGCCAGTTTCTGATATCCAGAGTTCTATATATTTATACAACGATTGAGTAGTTCCATTTTAATCCGGTACCTGTGAAGGAAACACTACGATTTGGAAAGGTTTTTTTCCATGATCAGGTTGGTTCTGTATTGCCTTTTTCTGGCAGATATGAATACCAAAAAAGTAGCTGTGTCTTCTCCCAAAGAAACTATGGATTCGTGGCTACTGTATGGGACTATTTACCTCCTAAAAGGATGCCTTTTGTTATTATACTACTAAGTAATACGGTGTTTTTTCCCTGAAAAGTGTCATAGTTTGAACTTCTTGTGAGGAAGTGGTTATACTGGGTCAGAAGGCAGTCTGTACTGTCAGAGCTGCTCCTGTACTGAAGGTGGAATAAACTGTACCACTCAGGCACCTTCTGGTGGAAGCATTTCAGTAAAAACAGAAATAAACTAACTTTGCAGACTGGAATCTTACACATAGTCAAGAAATTCCTTGACAGTTCCATCTAACCATTTTGGTTCTGCAGCAAACTGAGGCGGGGCGACCCGTTTACAAACACAGAGTTCCTCCACTCCCCTGTCTACAAAACCAAAAAGAAGAAAATGGCCAAAGCCAAGGCAAAGACCAAGAAGATCAAAGAGGAAGAAGAATGGCTTCCTGAATGATGTCCCAGTGCCAAGGCAAGCAAGCTAATAACTGTGGGAGGAAACAAGGAGCCAGAAGTGAAATAGTGCTTGAACAGGCAAACCCTGAGCTCATAGCTTGTGTATCTTTGCAAGAATATCTTTCATGCTTTGCATAGCTTATTTTGTATTTAATTTTAAAGTATAAATAAAGTCTCATATGCGGACAGTATCAAAGCTTTGTGACCTTTGTTTTTCTTCTCTCTTTTAAATGCTGGGGTGTTTGTCTGCAAAGGCTCTGTGCGCAACTGCATGTGGCACCACAGGCAGCCAGTCTCCCCTGGAGCATAGGGAGAGCAAGCCCTGGAGGGCTGATCTTCTGGCACTGCAGATACCCACAAGGTTGCTGGCTTTGGTTTGGAAGGGGTGCAGCAGCCCAGGCTTTGACAGCAAGCACAAGAGTCAGGCTGGCAAACCACCTAGTGTTACCTCCTGTGGAAGAAAGCTTTTTTACAGGTAGAGCTGTCACTGGAGAGAGTCGTGTTTATGGCTGAATGCTGAAGCCTTGGACAGCCCTAGAAGTCCAAGCTCTGTGCTGATCTTGAAGAGACCCATGTTACATTATTGATATATCCTCTTCCACTGTATTTGCTATCAGTGAGAATTTGCATAACCATGGGTTAAAGACGGAGTCCTTCTACCAGTCTTGAGCATGGCAGTCCCCAGGACAGAGATGCACACATCTAACTGCATAAGCGCTAAAGGTAAGGTAGGCTGTTTTTGAACAAGGAGGGCTTTTGCTGAGGTCCGCTGATGGAAGTATTGGTGCAAGGGCTATTGCTGTTGGTGGGAGCAACATGGGGCTCTGCCCAAGTGCTCTGCAAAGCAGCTGGTATACTGTAAAGGAGACACAATTGTGTTTCAGGAAGCCCTGTGCTCTGTTGTGTTGTGGACTGAGTGCCCACTGACCTCCAGAACTTGCTTTGATAAGGTCCACGGGTGCCTAGCTTTCAAGGTTATTGATGCTGAAAGTCTTAGGGAGCAGTGGTGAGAGAAGTGATCATATTAGTAAAGGGGAAGGGAATATGTCTCCATGGAAGCAGGAAAAATGGCCCCTTTCCCTTTCCCTGTGGCAGAGCAGGGAGGGAAGGAGACTCTCTGTTCCTGACCACACTGACTTCTTTCTCTCCCCAGGCAGAGATGACAGTGCTCCTTCTTCCCCTCAGCACTACAGCAGTGCCCATGAGTCCATGTGGATGGATTGGGACCTTCTGTACTCTGCAGAGTCCTTCAGAAGATGGAAACTTGGTGTTACTACAGAGGGGAAATAGTGTCATCTGCAGAGTCAGGTAAATACTACTTCATTGCTTACACTTAAGCTGTACTGTCAAGGAATTAAAAGGGAAGAGTGTTTTACTTTTTTTATTATTCATTTTTCTGAAAAGTTAAAATTTCTCTTGTACTCCATGACTCCAAAGCATGAGTAAGAGCTAGTAAATAACAGGGGAATTAGCTAGAGGTGCTGTGGTATTATGACATGCCTGCTTGTGATGTGGTAGTTTGAGCAATTAATGTCAGAAGCCAGGAAGAAAAATAGATTTCAAGGTGTTCTTGATGGATGTTTCCATTGCCTCCACATGTATTCAGCAATGGGACTTTTCCAAGCTGTACCCTTCTTACAAGCATGTGTTAGTAACAGAATACCAGACTGTAGACTCTGCTCCTTCATACTGAAGGCACAGTCGCAGCTGCTAGCAATTGTAGAGCTGTGTTTCAAATGAGCTCATCCCTAGAGAAACGTTAATACTAGCTGATCTTATCTAAGATTGCATTTCCATCTTACTGGCTTTGAATGGGCAGTCTATTTTGTTGGCTCTGCTTTTTCTGAATGATCCTGGCAACAGGGTATAACGCATAATGGGGAGGGGAAGATGTGTGCAAGTACCTGGATGCTTCTGTTTTACAACAGTGCTAATGTTTGTATTTGAAGAAAAGTGTGAGGTGAGTTTGCAAATCAGATTTCAGTTACAACCCCATTCATCCCTGCTGAGCTCATGTGCAGCTCTACCAGTCAGCTGCCCTAGGGTTCTCATCTGGCACCCCCAGTCAGCGTAGTACAGGCACCACCACCTTTCCTGGAGTGGCCATGAAAACCAAACAGCATGAGCTCTATACCCTTCCTCCCCACAGCCTTGGCCTTACCCTTCCTGGCCTCCACTTATCATGTCAGAGTTGTTGATGTTTTCAGGGGAATGGATCAACTTCTTTTTGTTGTGAACTACCAGCACCCTGTAGAGATTAAATACTCTTACTGGGACACCTTTGTTTACAAGCTCATTCTTCAGGGTCCTATTCCACTTGGATGCAGGGCTGGGAATGCCAGAGCGGCCCTTGGCTGTCTTGTCCTGATCCTATGTAGGCTGGCTTTCCTATCGCAGGCTTCAGGACACTTTTCCAGAGGAGCTTAATATACAGCAAATAGAACTTTGAGCACTGCTCCAGGCAGACTATTTCATGTGCAAGCTTCCTTTTACAAAGGGCTCCCATGTGCTGATTGGCAGGTAATGGATTTTGTTGGGCCTTTTTGGTTTCAAGGGCTTCAGTTGTAGGTGGAGACCCTCAAGGAGGTGGTGGGCTAGTCCAGTACTTTGCCTACAGAGACATGGAGCTGCTGGCCTGCACTTGCACCTGCACTTCCCCCCACATTTATAGCACATTCTAACAGTCTTTCCCAGCGTGCACTGGACTGTGCTGAAAAGTCCTGGAGTTTATTTCTGAGGTAGAATTTCCCCCTCTCCCCTAATCACAAAAAGGGAGGAGAGACATAATGAATGTTAGTTGACTTTTATTTTAGTTTGAACTAAAATATTCTTAAAAAAAAGGATGGAATAGTTTTTCACAGGATATCATAATCTGACTTGCTGTATCACAGTACAAAGGGTAATAGCCCATACAACTGGAGAAAGCAGTTTTGCACCTTTATGAAGTGTAGGAGGGGGCAGAGGTAACAGTTCCTATGCCTTACATCCAGTCAGGAGTATAATTAAATGCATGGCCTGCATTTAAACACTGCAGCATGGCTTTTTTTAGGCTCTTTAGCCTAAAGACTTGTTTCCAGCATTTACTAAGTGCTTATTCTCCTCAAATGCTACAGTCCTGATGTAAGAAATCCCTTGGTACCAGGATACTATACTCTGGTTGGCACTAAAAGATACATTAAGTAAGAGAGGAGCTGCAGTAGAGCTGGCACAGTCTTGTGAGCTCACTTACAGTCAGTGGACAGTACTGGAGAGAAGGACGGTTCTGGTTTCTGAGGTCTGTTGCACAGTAAGTCACCGCTGGTTTGACCAGAGATGTGTCACAGACTGGCTTTCAGTCTGAGAGTAAGGGAGAAAAACACATGGTAGAAGTCATGGAGAAGAACCTCAGGACTTCTGTGAATGGGATTAGGAATCCAGACCTGCTTTGAGCTTGAATCTTATCACATTCAGCTGCTTAGCAAAAGTAAGGCCTAGCCCAGCAGCCCAAAGGGTTTAAGAGAACAGGGTCTTTTAAACATTTTTTTAAAAAAAGTTTACATGTTCATTTCTTCTAGCATTTGAAATGTTACACAACAGAGTGGGATCAAGTGCCACTTAACCAGAGCATAAACGGAGACACTTTGTTAGTGGAGCTCAGGCAGAACCTGTGCCTTAAAGTTTGGGCAGAGTGGCCAGCTTCCCCTTCAAGTTTTCAGCAAGCTTGTCCATGAACTCAAAGGTGCTCAGGTAGTCAGAACGCGTGACGCTGAGGGGAGAAACAAAATAAGACAGACATTAGCTGTGAAGCTGCTGAATGCTCCAGTGGAGGAAAACAGCTCAGAGCTTTGAGTCTTGCCTCTAAAGCTACCAGAGGGTCATTTCCTGCTTATCAGGCTGAAGTTTTTTGCCAAAAGGCTCTGGAGAAGAGGTAGCCAGGTAGTGTTTTGCAGTGTAGTAGGTCTCCATATTAATAAATGGACAGGAAAGGATCTGGCCAGTATAGCCAGCCTGTCATAGGAGAACTCCTTGCAGTGTATTTTTGTTTGTTTGTTTTTTCCCCCAAGTTTGGTACTCTCGCAGGAACAGAGCAAGCTAGACTATGCTGCTTGGGGCAGGGAGTGGCTCGTGGTCTGTTTGTACAGCACTGTGTACAGAAGAGCTCTGCTCTGTGAGCAAACTCCAGGAATTCCCCACCATATGCACTACTAAAATGATTTTTCAGCAAATGTTTTCCAGAAACAGAGTAAAACAGCCCCTCCAATCACAGCTGCAGTTACTTAATGCACTTACTTGGGTAGGCCTTTGATACAGGCAGCAAGATCCTTTGTCATGAAGCCAGATTCAATGGTCTCAATGCAGACTTCTTCCAGGGCAGTGGCAAAGTTCTTGAGGCTAGTGTTGTTGTCCAGTTTAGCTCTGTGAGCTAGTCCTCTTGTCCATGCAAAGATGGAGGCTGAGAGAGAACAGAAAATTATTCTTTTTTAGGACTCCATGGGCATTGTTCTAAACTGTCATGTAGAACATATTTTTTAAAAATTATGAATAAAACTGAAAATAGACTGAAGAAAGCTAGTAATTCTGATAAAGAAAGTTCCTATCTTCATCTAGGCATCCTTTGCATTTTGTGCAGCTCTAAAGAAAAGCAAAACCTGGAACCTTCCCCCTGCCTCCAGCAATCCCCTCTTTGTGCCACTTCAGCTTATTTTCTTCCTGTCTAGGTCAGAAAGAATGATCTGTAGTGGGACTCTAGTTACACAGAAAGCTGCCCTCACAACAGAAGAGGGCAGTCCCCTTCCCAGTATTGCATTATACTTGTTGTGGTCTCTCTGCAGTTGCAGAGGATTCTTTCCCTCATGTCCTGTTCTAGTATATTTACACTTTAAGTAAAGGGTTTGGAGGTTGGCTGGGAGTTTTGGAGCATTAGAGAGGGGAACAGAATAAAACCAGCCAACCTAAACCTTAATTCCAGTGTGGCTATGAGCCCATCACTCACAGAAGAGCAAGAGCATGTCTCGGAGGCCAGGTTATGTCTAGCTTATTGCTCAAGTTCAATCTGTTCCAGCCTGCTTTTGCTCCAGGCTGCAGGTGTCTCTGGAAGACAAACACATTATGAACTAACAGTTTCATCATTTAGTGGTGCTAGGCTCTGCAGAAATGAGGCGTATGTTCTTACTCTGATCCTGTTTTCTTCTATACAGAGACCACTTAAGGACAGTGAAAAGCTGCTCACCAATGGGGTTAGTGGAGGTTTCTTGGCCTTTCTGGTGCATGCGGTAGTGACGAGTAACTGTACCATGAGCAGCTTCTGCTTCAACAGTCTTGCCGTCAGGGCAGATCAGCACGCTGGTCATCATCCCCAGAGAGCCATAGCCTGCAGAGTGCATAGTTCAACAAGTCCAGTATTCCTAGGCAGCTCCCATCTGAATCCTGCCCCCATCCTGCAAAACTCTCCCAGTCGTGACAAGAGCAAGTCTGCCTTAGCAGCTGTACTGCTGCTGCAACTAACTGGCTAGTCATGACACTTCCAAATGACAGCCTGTCTGAACAGCAAGTGCTGCTCAACCAGGAGGTACAGGCCCCATTTCGAGAAACTTAATATTTCCACCTACTTGTTGGATGGTTTTCTACTGAAAAGATGCAGTCTGAGAAGGGAGAGTCCTAAATAGGCAGTGTTGTGCTGCCAATTGCAGTCTCTCCCAGAGGGGATGGGAAACAAACCTACTTTATATCAACAGCAGCTGCCCTAGTGAAGGGAACTGTCAGCTAGGAAAACTGAACATTCATGTCACTTTTAACCCTGCAGGTTTCAGTGATCTGTGTCTTTGAAAACTTCTTTGGGTAGCAGTCCAGCATACATCCTTGTTCTGTGGGAGGCAATTTACTGGCATTACTCAAGAAGAGGTGTATTACACAGAGCCATGTGTTGCCCTGCAGGTTTTTTCATCCATGCGTGTTTTGGCACCAGGCAGCTTGGTTAAACAGGATTCTTGATTAAGGACAAGCCTGTAAAGTCAAACATATTAATCTCTCTCTTTGCACCTGAGTGCTAGCTTTAGGTCCTGAAAGTTTTCTTGCATGTCTGTATAGCATCTGCTAGTATGCTCACCCCTGTTCAGTTTAACTCAAGCTTTCAGTGACTGAATCCCAACTGTTTGGATAGCTTCCATTAGAAAACCTACTTGTGGTTATGTTGCTAGGAACTGCCACCCTATAAAGTATAACTAAGTGGTCGGCATTCAATGGATTTTCTTGTTAAAGTGAAATCAGAAAGTCTTTGCCTGCTTAATATCTTCATGACTGCCGCAGCTTTGAAATGTAAATTCTGAAACCCACCATCACCTGTTGGGCCACAACAGAAGACCGAGGTGACAAGCACCAAGATACTGCTTCTGAGCCTACACCAGTGTAGCACAGGAAACATCTCATACCTTGTGCAACAGAGTCAGATTGCACGTCTCCATCGTAGTTCTTACAGGCCCAGACAAAGCCTCCCTCAGATTTCAGGGCCTGAGCTACCATGTCATCAATGAGCCTATGCTCATACCAGATCTTTTTTGCTTCGAACTGGGGCTTGTATTCTCTGAAAAACAAAAGCCAGAACACCCTGATATATAGATAATCAACTGATAAATAGATAAAAACAGGGACTGCACAACTTGTGCAAGTAATTGTGCATAGTGAAGTACATAGAGCAGAGAGTAAAAAAACTATAAAAGAAATTTGCATCGTCTTTGCTCTCTTCTTTTTCCTCACTTGTTTTACTAGGGTACTGTAAGTCTGTTTCAGACTCAGAGAATCTGTTCACAGACACAGAATCTGTGGCTCTCTGTCAGGAGAGATAAACACCACAGCCAGGTTTAGCAAAGCTTTAAGTTTTGATTGCTGTGTCCTGCAGGACAAGGGGGACCGACAGGGCAGGTGCCCAGCACTTCCAAAGTGCTGCCGAATGCATGAAAATGCTGAATTAACTGCAGCAGTTCACAAGGCTGGAGAGGATGTTTCTGCTCTAGGCTGATGCACTATGGTAGGAAGTACACAACTATCCTAGTTACCTGTCATAGATTTCTTGGAAGATGTCTTTAAAGCGGCCATCGTATCTCTTCAGGATGGTGTTCTTGGTGCTCATGTAGAGAGGCCAGCCTTTAGACAGTGCCATTTGGAAGGAACTGTGGGCAAAATCCTTGATAGACTGGTCAAGATTGTACATTCCCATGGCCACACCACCACAGCCTGTTAGCAGAGGAAGAAGAAATGCAAATCAATTAAGTTTAGTTAGTTTTGGTTAAGGACTTGCCAATCTCCTCGTAACACTAGCCTGCCTGCCAGAGTGCTAGCCCCAGTTGTCCTGATGTGTTTCTCATTTTAAGGCTGGGAACATTTTGAGGATTCATGCTATCAGCTCAAGGCTGCAGCAATCCTGTGATGAGTGAATATGGAGATGTTCTTGTTTTATAGCTAGATACATCTCATACTGTAAACAGCTCTGTGATGCTTCTGACTAATTCAGGCCTAAGATGTAAAACTGGGGGACAGGAGTGAGCCTGCTTGCAGTTCTTACTAGTGGAATAAATAACTCTTTCTCATCAAAGCAGTAGGCAGCAGTCTCAGAGCTGGAAGTGGGTTTGCTCCCATCATAAGTGCCTTATACTTTCAGGCTTCGACTGAACCTGAGAACTAACTCCAGCAGTCAGAGCCTGCTTTGCCTAGCTCAGATAAACAAGGCTCTGCACACATTCCTGTGTCTTATCTGTGCATGTGTTTGGCTGATGCTGCAACTTTGTTTGCCTGTTCAGGCTCATTCCAGTAAGTTGTGGGAGAATGCACCAATCTGCTGGATGCAAGGGAAAATCCTAGGAAGGCTCTGAGGAACTATCAGCACTTGCCTGAGTTGAGCTGTGTGATACAGGTGGACTAGCAGCCTGAATGAAGGCACCTTAACCTTACAGCCCAGCTCCCTGGGGAAAGAGCAGCATTCAGATCAGGCAAGAGGCTTGGTTGTGGATGTAAGTAGGGTCTGGGGCCTTTGTGAAAAAAGCTCTGTTTTCTGAGTACAGGTTTTTCTAGTTTTAGTGAAAAATGTACTATCTTGTTCTTTGAGTGTCTCACTAACACCACCTCTCCAGTTTGTGCTGTACCTTCATCAGGGACCCTTTCTCTGAGCACTCCCCAGATCTGTTTTTTTTCTCCTCTCCTTTGAGGGAGAAGGGAGGAGAGGAGAACAGGATAACTTTCCTAATATCCATCTGTCCTTATAGCCAGTTAATTCTTACTGCATAGATCTGCATGCAAGATAGAATAGGGTCTGATTAACTATAGAGACTGTGTCCTCTGGAGCCATGATTTTATAGTTAGTTGGATGACAGCTATCAAGCTTTATTCAAATACTTGCTTGCATATAGATTAAAGACCTGTTGCAATGATGCCATCTAATGCCAACTAAAAATCTCAATTCAGTGTCAGGGTTGAAGGTATTAGTATAGCAGTAGGACAGGATTCCCTTATCCACTGTAGAGATCTGCTGGCACAACAGTTGTCTGTGGAGAGGGGAGTTCCCCCCAGAGCAACAGCAGCAATCTTATCTCTGCCCTTCCTTGCTTTCTGCTGGCTGATGCAACACATCAGAGTAGTGAATCAAACTGGCAGCTGGAGCTACCAGACATCTCCAAGACAAGGCTCACCAGTCAGCTATTAAAAGAAAACAGATTTAAATTTGTGCCAGTTAGGACTGGCAGTGAAGCAGGTACCTTCCACATGAAAGGCTGTGTAACAAGAGATATTAGGGATTTGGCTACCTTTGAGCAAGAATGCCAGAGGAATCTTAAGTTTTACACGTGAGGCTCATGTGGCAGCCTTAGTACCAGTTTGCCAAGTCAAATGAATACTAACTGAGACTCAGTGCTGTTTATATTGATGTTATTAAGTCTCTGTAGATAGAAAGAAAGCAATGCACAGTTGCATAGGTCACCATCAGGCTTCAGACCATGGACCTTTTGAGCGCTGATAGGAGAGACAGGTGACTGGTATGATGTTTTCCTGAACCCTGCCCCTAGCAAGACACCTTGTGTTGTAGCTACCTTGTTGTAGCTGTTTATGCAATTTTTTTTGACCATAGCCCAGCAGGAGCAGGATTCCCCTTCCTGAATCTAGCAGTGTCTAGAGCCAATACAACAATATTGCTAGGAGGTACACTGATACTTTGGGACTGAATCTGTTACAGAGAAGGTCTAAACACTCAGGACCATTCTTGTCAAGTCTCCCTTCTGTCTTGTGCATAGGGATCAGTTCTTTCTGTTGCAGAAATAGAGACTCTGCTTAATAAAGAAGGGTACAAACTGCAGGTATATAGAGCCCAGGAAGACAGGAACCAAACCCAGAATTATATCTAATCTGTTATCAAATACAACTCCCTCCCCTCAGGACAAGCACTGTTTAGATTGCAAGTTTCCCTCTGATCAGAAGGGGTGGGGAGAAGGGGCACTACCAAACAGTCATCACATTGAGCATGATGGGTAGCCAGTTTAGTATGACTGTATTTGATATGCTTCTTTGATCCTAGGAAGATATGAAGTAGACTTGAAGTAACTTCCAGTACTTCCCAGATAAATGAGAGGCCTAGACCTTCCCCCACTCCAGCTCCCAAAGTCACATTGAACCATGGAACAGATCTGACTGACACCTTAAGGATGAATTAAACCAAAAATACCAGTTCCAATCACAGTTTAAAGATAATACATACTTTCAAAGTTATGGACCAAATAGGTGACTGGTTTGCCTCCATCTTTTGGAGTGTATGTCATCTCTACTTTTCCAGGCCCAGGTACCACAAAATCAGTTGCTCTGTACTGTTAAAAAAGAATTGAAAGGATCATTTTTATCTGTCAGGAAGGTGGAACCACAAGAGACAATCCACATTCATGTCTGTGTGTCCATACATCCAAATATTGCTTGGTCTGCAAGTAGAGAGGCTTTAATATAAAAATCCATGTCACAACTACTGATCTCATTAATAAGGGGGAAGTCATACAGCACCCTAACAAAAGCCACTATATCTATCCACCATAGACACTTGAAAGACCAGTTTGTAGTAAAAACTTTCTGAATTTGTAAGTTAGTATACTTTTTGCTCCTTTGAGCCAAATGGACTCAAAAAAAACCCCACAGCATGTACTTTTCTTTAAGTTTTTAAATGGTGCCTCATCTTTCCAACTGTCCTGGAACAGCACTATTTAAGGTTACATTTCCATTAATTCTGTCATCCTTTTTCATGTAGTTTCCTTCCAATTCAGGAAATTGGTTCCTTGAGCTGTTCCAAAATTCACAAGCGTCTTGCTCATGTCCTTTACATATTCTCCTATTATTCCTTAACTTTAATCACCTACTTTGGCAGGGATTCGATCCTCCTTCTTAATCCTTTGTTTCCGCCTATTATGATTTTGACCTTCTCAATTATTCAGTACTATTGAGTTAAGGATTTTAAGCCATATTCTTTTCTAGTGTCAGGGCTGAGCATTTTTTTCCCTCCTGTTGGAAACCTAGTATTTCACTTTCCCACCCAGCTGTTTGTAAATTGCCCTCAGTGTATGGGGTTTCCCCCTGCCTTTAAAGAAAAAAAAATATATATATATATATCAACTCTTCTAGAAGACTTTCCTTCTGTTATGTTTGGCTGCTTTACAGAGTCATTATTCATGGAGAAGAGTATGGCCAATATTTTTCCTCTGGGCTGCCCAAAGGCCACTACACTGAGTGCCATCCCAGGACTTCCCATGGCCTTGTACTGCCTCTGCTGGGAGAGCTCTGGCAAAGGACATGTCCCTGCTTCTGCCCCACAGCTGATGCTCTCAGGGTGAATACCAACAGTTTATCTTCAGGAATGCTGTCTAAATCCAACCCTGATGTTGATGCCCAAGTAAGTTCATTGGCAAGGGGAGGGAGGGGAAGCAAGTTTGTCCACTTCTAAAAATCACTTCGGTCTTCCGAAAGAAAATCACTTCCTTTGCCATAGGCCACATATGCAACTAGGAAGTACTTCCAAGAAGCAGAAAGACTGTGACAGCAAAGAAGGTGGGTTCTTCTGTTGTTTTTGTTTTGTTTTTTTTTAAAAGGCATCACTACTCAGAGAGGAGGCTCTGCAGAGGTGAGGAAAAGTGACTTAGAGAAGGCAGTTATACCCTGTGCTTAGGTACAGCCCCATCTAATCTAAATGCAGGCTCCTGAATACTATTTCTACAGCTGCACTGTCTGAGGAACAGAGGCATGAACCAGGCTCTCCTATACTGTGCTAGGTGCTGTACAAAGTGCTACCAAATACCACTCCCAGGTGGAGTGCAAGGGGTAAAGCAGCACCACAGGAATGTCAGTCTCTGTGGCTCTATACCAGTTCAGGGCTAAGACTGTTCAGATTTAAAAAAAAAAAAAAAAAAGCAAGCACTGAAGTGACTCACTTGGTCCCCATAAGCATGGCGGCCAATGACAATGGGTTTCACCCATCCAGACACCAGCCGGGGGATGTTCTTGCAGATAATAGCCTCCCTGAAGACAGTGCCACCTAGGATGTTTCTGATCGTCCCATTGGGAGACTTCCACATCTGCTTCAGCTTGAACTCCTCCACCCTTTTCTCATCAGGAGTGATGGTTGCACACTTTATGCCAACATTGTATTTCTTTATGGCTTCAGCAGCTTCTACAGTCACTTTGTCATCTGTAGCATCACGATTCTCCATGCCCAAGTCATAGCTGTAATAAACCCACAAAGACAGTCAGAATCGCTCAGGGCATTGGTTCACATCCAGCAGGAAAGAAACAGACCCCCTGCCATAGCTGAAGTAATTTCTCTTCTACTCCACCAGCAGTCACACTGGAAGAGAATATAGGCTCATATATTGATATTTCTGCTGCTGGTGGGAGGATGGAGACAGGACAACTTCAGTTTATGGCTGAGGTGCTGTGTCAGCACAGGACATAGCATCTCCTTCCCTTCTGGGCCCAGGCTGAAAGCTCCATTACTAGTGGTATGGAGTAGCACAATACCCGAGTGCTTAAGGGCCTTTCATTTCAAGCCTCTTGTCCCAAGGCTTCTGGCTTCCTTTATATGCTGAGCAACATAAAGCCACGCTAAGCTGCAAATTGAAAGCTGTCTTGACAATGGACCCACAACCCTGCTCCGCTGTGGTAGTGAATCTGCCAACATTCCCCTCAACCAGGCAGAGGAAGCACTCACTGTTTCAACAGCTTTTTGAGAACAACGGGTGCCTAGCGTGGGCTAGCCCTGAAGCCCAGCCAGCTGTACATGAATCTAGCCATTGTGCTGGCTCAGCCAGGGGGCTGCTTCCCCTCCTCCCACCTCTCCCTGAGAAGGGATGTTCCACAGACTTTGTGTGTGTGTATTATGCTGCTGGGTTCCTGTTTGCTTGTCGACACCAGCAAGCAGAAAGCCTGATGTAGGTGGCATACAAATGACTCCAGAGGCAGGGGAAAAGGTCAGACTTGTGGGTTTAAAGATGACTGACACCACTGAAAGCCTCTTTCCACACAGCTAGGAGCAGTGCAGCTGGATACCTCTGTAATAATAATTATAGCTCAGTGCCTAGAAAGGGAAGGGAGAGTTTATGTTCTGCTTGACCAGATGCTGTAGACTGTCCCTTTTGCAAAGCCATCTGCTAGTATCTTTTATCCCAGAAGGGAGCGCAGGAGCTCAGTCTAAGCTTGGGGAATTGCAACAATTAACTCACACTGCCAGCAGCCTGCCTGGAACAGGGCTCAGGCCTACAGGGAACAGGGCAGAGTCCGTGCCCTGCAGCCACCCTTTTGCCCTGTGGGTAGGTCTTCAAACAGTGGCATGAGGCCATAAACCTGCTCAGAGTCCACAGATGCTGGGGCCTGAGTCAGGGAGAGGCTGAAACACCCCATGTTTCTAATAGCCTAGGCTGCAGGAAGCCTCAGAAACTGCCCCAGCTCTGAAAAGCAAGGAGATGAGTGCAGAGAGAAGAGGTGAAAAATGCAGACCACCACTGTGAGAGACCCCCAGGAGCACAGCACAGGAAAAAAGGTAACTTGCTATTGAGTGTTCACTGGTTACTGCTGTGAGGAACTGCAGAGAGGCTGCCAAAAGAGGGTTTTCCATAATATCTTTGCCACAAGCCTGCGTTTTCCAGAGCAATTAGTAAGACTGACCTTTAGGTAAATTAACCTGGAGGGGGGGGGGTCACAGACCTAACAAACATTACAGGTCCTGGGAAGGCAGAGGTTCACCACATACTCCTTGCAAAGAGCTTGAAAATTTATCAGTGTAGAAAGTGCTAATTAGCCTCTCTGCACTAGCACTGGAGGAGCTGTAAGGCTTTCCCAGTGGTACGTGAAACAAGATCAATGCCTAATGTTGCATACAGATTGGCTATATATCATAAAGAACAGTTACCTGTGCAAATCCAGATCTATATAAGGGAAAATCAGCTTTTCTTTAATCAGTTCCCAGATAACCCGGGTCATTTCATCTCCTTGCATCTCCACAACAGAGCCTCCATGGATTTTTGTAGACATCTTGAGCTGCAGTAGATGTAAAAAACCCAAGTTAAAGCATCCTAACACACATCACTGATGCATACATAATTTACAACACAATTAGAAGAGAGATACTAACGCTGCATACAGAACCTCTCCTGACATGTCTTGAAAATAAACCTGGTTTATCCCCTGTTTCATGCTAGCTGGTGTTTTTCTTAAAGCCCCAGCACTTACAGGCATCTGTCTGGGGATAAAATAAAAGGTTAATATCAGAGATTTAAGGGTTTGTGTGTTCTGAGCTTTAATTATGGTTTTGCAAAGAAGTTTGAAAGCATGATGAAGTTGTTCCCCCAAATTCTGCAGGAAAATAAGTGAGCTCTGTTTACTTCCAGATTTCATGAGTTTAGTCCAGTTGCCTGCTTTCCCCCCTTTTCTGAAATACTTGAGGTTAATAGACATTTATTTTAATAACAGTTGGCTCATATTGCTGGGGCTATCGAGAGTACTACATTGTCCGATTCTTCATTTGCTTCCTTCCTCAGGAAGAAAGCAGGTACAGAAATGAAAGGGCCACATCAAGAGCACTTTCTCCTGGCAAGCTTTATTTCTGATATTAAAATAAATAGTGGATAGATTTGTTTTCTGTATGAAACAAAGGTTTCCTAAGGTATTTGATCATAGAACCTTAAAAAAGAAAAAACTAAACACCCCCTCCCCTCCCCAACTCTGCCTATTTGCACTTTGTTCCTTGACAAAAAACAACCCCACAAACCACTGAAAACTGTTCTAGCACAGTGCTCTGCTTTCTAACGTTCACAGTTTCTGAGTTCTCAGCTCTGATTATGCAAGAGCTATGACTTGGCAATTTTTTCCTCCCAAGACAACCCAGTTCTTACATGCAGCCATTTGGATACTACAAGGAGACACTAAACCCTTGTGCCTGATGTTGCAGTCTCAGATCCTGAAGTCCACAAACGGCCTTTATCCAGAATAAGGAGTCTTGCTGAACACAGTCTATTCATTTGCATAAATTTATTCAGAGGTGTAAGATGTTGCACTGCAAGAGCCCCAGGCTGTAAGCACAGAAGTTAGTGCTCTCCTACTCAAAGTTCTTTAGGCAACATTGTTTCTAAACATCCAAGCCATTAAACATATCTAGGTTGGGAAAAAGAATAAAGAATTGCTGACTACGCTTTGTTCCAGGTACTGCATCAGGCTTTGCCAAATAATTCAGTTCTTGTTATTAAAAAAAATCTCCATAACTCACAACCTCATGTTACTGATAATTTCATGCAAGTACATCAGCATGATTAAGAAACCAGTCTAAGGCACTTGTATCCCATAGGAAGATAATATCTTGACTCACATTAGGCCTTCCTAGTTCTCATGAAAAAAACTTCAAAATCACTTGACCACATTTGACTGAACTCAGTTTATTCATACAAGTAGCTTGAGCCCAGTTTTCAATTATAACTTTTTATTAAGGATTGTATTGGTCTTGGGGCCTAGGCACATGATTACTAGTCAGGAGCTCTGGTTTTTGCTTTTGGCACTTCTACCATTGGAGATGCTTTGGTGATTCATTTAAGCCAAAAATGTACACAGGCACCCACGCATCGTAACCTGTTCTGTGGTTTGGTCCCTGCTTAAACAACAGAAGTAGTAAAACAACGTCAGTCTCCCCATCGCAATGGCTTTTGAGGAGCTGGTACGCGGGATGTACCTCCTCCGAGATACCTCTCCGGTGATTCCTGCTCACCCTCCGCGTCTCTGATCGCGGCCCGGGTGCCGTCCCCCCTTCCCGCGGGGGCGGCAGCGCTGTGGCACCCCTCCTCACGCCGGCTCCCGGGGAAAGCGCCCCTTCCCAGGGCCCGGCTCCGCCCGCTTCTGCCCCCTCCCCTCGAGCCGATCTTCAGCGCTGCCCCAGCCCCGCAGGGGGGCTCTGCCTTGCGGCCGCCCTGCTGCCGCGCTCCCAGCCCGGCCCCCGAGCCGGCCGCGGGGTCTGCTGCAGCCCCCCGCTCTGCGGGAGGGGCTCGGGGCTCCGGCCTCACCGCAACGCGCCCGCCCGGCGGCTCCGCGGCCCCGGGGAGGGTCGCGCCGGGGGCAGAGAGCAGGCCTGCGCCAAGCCCCCTCCACGAGCACAGAAAAAGGGAAAGAAAAAACCCCCACAGCGCTTCCCCCGGCGGGGAAGGACAAAAACGCGGCCTGCCGCCGCCGCCTGCCCCCGGTACCGCGGAGCCCCCGTTACCTGCGGGCGGAGCCGGTGCGGGCGCGCGGCGACGCTGGGCCCGGTCGTGCGCGGCGCCT
>NW_020447419.1:4181897-4250834 GCF_003343035.1 Apteryx rowi | reverse complement strand
GGGGTCGCCGCCTGCGGGCCGCCTCCCCCTGCCTCCTTCCCCCCTCGCTCCCTGCCCCGGGAGCTCGTGCGCGGGGGCGCGGTCCTCGCGTGGGTGTAAACGCCGCGAGCGCCACGCTGGTACTCGGCTTTACCGGTAGAAGGGGATTGCTATTTGAAGCGGCACTAAGTGCACCTCCTGTGGGTGTTTGGGGAAGATCCTGAGGAAGGTGCAGTCTGTTTTGGTGTCTCCTGACTGATAGGTGCTCCTTGCTGTCTTAATTTCCCCCAACGTACAAACAAGTGACTATTTCCCTGCTGTATTTGCCATATACAAACTCTTCTTTCCTCTCTTGTTTTAGTTAGGCTAGTTCTGCTGTCACAGGAGCCATTACTTTTTTTTTTCCCCTCCTGTAGCTAAAGGTTATTTTCTGGAGTCACATATATGATGTATACAAGTTCAAAGACGTTCCTCTTTTCTTATCTTGCCAGGCCATAGTGAGTTGCTGACAGGTGAACTTGGTTTCCTGTAGAACTTCTGGTTGACTTCATAATGGTACTTTTAATGTGGTGGTGTATGAGGGAGCACAGCCTTGTACCCTGTACGGCGTTTAGGGAGGAAATGAGTGTGTGGTATTGGGGAAGGACTAGTAAACATTGCAGTTGTGCTTTTGACATTTTGGACTGCTCAACTTGAGGATAAAACTTGAAGTTGAACAGTGCAGGTGAGAGATCTAGAAGGCAAGTTATCAGTTGCCTCAAGTATAAGAAACAATTGTAAATTTACCTGAAGATATGCTCTTGAAGGCATTTTTCATGAACTCTGGTGTCTAAGTGTGTTCAAATCTGCGTTTCTTGTATGAATACTATTGCAGAAGTGTACAACAGCAAAAAATACCATGGTCTACAGAGAGCGGGATGGGAAAGCATTCCAGACTAAGACTCAAACTTATGTAAAGAACCTCACAAAAACTTCTCTTAAAACTTCATGAGTGATGTTTCTCTGGGGTTTTTTTGTTTTTTTTTTTAAGATTACGTGAATGTCAAGAGAAACTGTGAGCTAAAGGTGCTGATTATACAGCACAACAAACAAAAGTACACCAAGAAGTCACATGACTGACATGCAGATATCTTCTTTCGTGCATTCATCCATTCATTGTAGGAGTGGTCAAAGCTTGCAACACGAGCTCTGTGTGGCTTGTTAGCACTTTTAGTGTGACTCACTTGCCAACCATGTGGATTTTCTCTGGACTGTACAGATTTTTTGTTTGGCTTCACAGAACTTGGAACTTGGACTTTTTCTAGTCAGCAAAATACATGTATAGATTCTAGGGAGCATTTGCAGAATTTGGGAATGGTTATTTCATGAAGGAGCATGCATCAGTTTCTAAGCAGGAAGTAGAACTGATATGGATTTTTGCTTCTTGGCATGGTAAAAGGGGTCAGCCCTCAGTCACGGGTTCCAGCAGCTCCTCCTTTTCCTGCCCTGTCAAACATTTCGCTAAGTCTTGGTTAAACAAAGATGAAGGTGGTACCTGAGTTTGGGAGGATAGAAATACAGGCTTTGCAAGGTGGGCTGGGTGATAGAAAGGTGGAAGAAATAAGATGTATGCACTGAGGTTAAAGAAAGTATATGGGATGTGCAAAGGTATGACTCTTGGCCATGTGAAGGCTTTGGTACACAGCAAGTTGGGTCAACGAGTGTGGCTTCCCCTAATATAGAACACTTTTTTCTTAATGTAGCCACTCCTGAAAACAAGGAAGTTTCCAAGTGCTAGATACGGCAACAGATAAACCACAGCTTGTATTGCTGTCCCGGTGACTTGTCTGTGCAAGCACAAGGCTCTGTATTGTACTGTGGAGGGAAAGGAAGCGTGTGCCACCAAACTTGACTTTTCAGTCATGCTTTTATTTACCGCTCATTCTGCTTCTTGTTCACAAGTTAACCTGGCCAAATGGCAAATCTTGTACTTTAAGCTGCTGAGGCTTCCCTGTCTTCTGTTTTCTTGTTGCAAGGGCTGCGGAGGTCACAGCACTGACAGCTGTTTTCTTAAGCTGAAGTGAAAACTTCTTGGTACTATACATACACACATGCAGAGACTCCATTTAAAAATTTCAAGTGAGAGTTGGTTCCCATAAAACAGCAACCAAAATGTCTTGTCAGACAGTGTAGTAGCTGTTACTTACTCTGGTTACTCTGGATGTTTAGCTAACAGCTCTGAATTGCTCTCTGTGGAGACTCTGATCTCTTGCCACTCGCTAGATAGAGGACTTCGGCTCCTCTAAGTCTGGCCATCTGACCTGTGCTAACAGCAGATGCCTGCAGTAGGTGGGGTGGGTGTCCCCCTCAGTATCTACTGAGACACCTCTGAAAGTGTTCTGCTTTATCACTCTAGGTATAATACGTGTTGGGTTTTCTTGCTGATTCCCCCCCCGCCCAGGGCTCGTGAAATGGCCGCAGATGACAAACGATCTCCAACACTGGAGGCTACCAGTGATCTACCTCATTCTCCCAGCAGTCCATCTCATCTCACACACTTCAAGCCCCTGACTCCTGACCAGGATGAGCCTCCTTTTAAATCGGCATATAGCTCTTTTGTAAATCTCTTTCGTTTCAGCAAGGGTAAGTGTGCGTGTGTGTGTATATTGTGTGCACTGTCTGTTTTATTGATGATCTCTGCTGCCAAATAAATGTGTAAAAACACCTGTGAACATGGCAAGAGCATAATTTCAGACTGCTGACTAAGTAGATGTTGAGTCAGTCTCTTGTGAGGGATGTTATATCTTGCTTTTGGATGATGTAGTAGGGCTTTGCCATGGGAGAAGAGCCAGCATTTTGCAGCTAAAAATCTGTGGCTGTCAGTGAAGGATCGAGACAAGCCAGCTAGCAGATGGTATTGCTTAGTTTCTTAGCTGGACCTCTGGAAATGCCAATGTTCCTTGCCTGCATGAAACTTTCAGGGCTAAACACAGGAGTAACCCTCTGCTAGCCTTCATGAGCAAGGTGGGTGCCTGTCCTTTTAATGCAAGTTCGTACACCGGACTTCCTCTACTCCTCACCCTCCTGTGCATCTCATACCTTCATCTAGGTGGCAGCTGAGCTGTAAGAAAGCAGTGCATTTATATAAAATGCTTCTTGAATTTGCACTGCTGTAGGTACTCCCAATCAAGGGGTCTGAAGTGTGGTAAAAGTCTTTTATGCAAAAGGTACTTCTTGATGGGGGCCTTTGTGCTATGTGTATCATGGAACACTTAAGCCCTCAATAGGTGAGCTCTTAAAGAACTATGTATTTGTTGTTTGTTTCATAGCAGAATTTTGCATAGAGGAATGAATGAAAACTCTGGTTTCATACAAAACCTGCATATCTCTTGGCTGGAGATGGCAAACTGGTCAGCTGCTTTTGTTTAGTCTGTTCATTGTCCAGATCTTGGCTAAGCGTACTTCTGCGGTGTTTGGGCTAGGGAGAAAGGGGTAAGATAGCTTTTTGTGTAAGCAAACTGATCTGTTCAGACTCTTTTTGTACAGAATGAAAATAATTATTTGGTATGGCTGCTTGTTAGTTTGTATAGCAGAATATGGCCTGCCATTATTAATTTTTTGAAAATAACATTAAAATTTGGTCAATACTGGATTAACTTGTTTGTTGCTGACAAGTGTAGCTGGAGTCAGCGAAGTATTGTGTTGGAAGAATAGAAAAACAGCTTTGAAATGGCACATGAAATGGGCATGTTACCGAAACAAGTGAGAACAGCCTGCCTATGCTTGATCCTCTGACTGAAAAGGGTAGTTTATTAAAGGCCACAGTAACTTTAATGTGACCACAGTACTTTGAAAATTGGCCTTCTAATGTAACTGAAAATCTCTTCTGAGGGCAGAAGTTGATAATCAAGCATAGCTATTCCACACAGCAAGAATTTTTTACACTTACCAACTTTTTTTTTTTTTTTTTTTAAAGCACTTTTCATATTGGGGATACTTTTGAAATGGCCTCTGCCTTGACATACAAGTTCTACATACTGGCCTGTTTTCATGTTTCGCATGGTACTTTTCAGACTAGAAGTTTGGATCTGTGTCTGAATTTTGTTATGCATAATCACAAACCAAATGAGCTATTCATGAGAGTATTTTGTTTTCCCCCCTTAGTTTTGTATGTGCTGCTGGTGTTCTCTATCATGTCTGAGCAGTTATTTCTTGCTTTTTATCAACTCCAGATGATGGCAGGCTTTCATCCCCGGTGGAGAGAGGAGAGACAGGGCAAGGTGATCCACAAGCACTGAGTGGTGGCTGGTCCAGTCCTCAGCATCCCACAAGGGCTCAGTCTCTCAGGTCACCGGTTCCTTACAAAAAACAACTAACTGGCGAGCTACAAAGAAGATCATCTGCAACCCTAGGTAACTTCAGCTCTTTATGATACAAGAGATTACTGTACTAGCAAATCTGGGATGCTTAGCAGTGCAGTGGAAGGAGGTGAACCAAGGTTTCATTGACCATGTAGATGGGTAGCAGAACTTGGTATCAGGCTACACTGCTCTTAGTGAAGTTACAGTTCAGCCTTGAAAGCATATCTACTCCATCCTCCTCCATGTTCCAGCAAGACACTCTTGTTGGTGCCTCTGCTGTTTCAATTACAAAACAGTCTGGCATGAAGGAGGCTGTCAAAAAACTCCAACATCATAAAGTCACTTGTACCTTGATCCTCAAAATTTCTGTGTTGTCTTAAGAAACTTCAGTTTCTTAACAGCTGCATGCTGAATACAACTTTAGAGCTCATTCTTTAGGGGTTGATGTTTGTGTCTTCGGAGGAAGTCTTAAGTGCAGGCTTTTGCCTGTAACTGTTTCGGGTGGCATTGCACACTT
This sequence comes from Apteryx rowi, assembly GCF_003343035.1. Classification (NCBI taxonomy): domain Eukaryota; kingdom Metazoa; phylum Chordata; class Aves; order Apterygiformes; family Apterygidae; genus Apteryx; species Apteryx rowi. The sequence continues at coordinate 4,245,998 of NW_020447419.1, read as the reverse complement.
GTATCTGAACCTTTTTCTTCATAACCTTGGAACTATTGCCAGAGGCTATATTGAATCTCTATTTGCTCGACTGGGAATTGAATGATTTCAAAAGTGTAACTGTGTAATGGCTTTATGAAAGGTGAGAAGAGCTGGTGAGTAGATTGCAGGGGTACATGCTGATGGCTGCTGAGTGCTGTTGGCAGCTTGTGGTAGTCCAGAGCAAACTGCTCAACTGGGTAAAAATCCTGTGCAAGATGGTGTTTCTAAGCATATAGTACCTACTGTCAACAAATCATATCTTAAAAGTTGTTAATTTATAGGGCTTTTTTTCAGAAAAGTGTCTAGTCTTTACACCCAGGCAAAAATCCAGTATAGATAACTAGCACTTTCATTTCTTAAATTCATTTGCATGCTGTCTCAGTTGGACACACTCATCCTCTTCCTCCTTGCCTTCTAGTACTGTTTGTGCTATTCAGTTGTATCTGTCACAACAAAGCAATTAAGGTTTCAAAGCTTTTTCTCAAGTGCCCCAAGTACAGAAGTGTGCTCCTGGCTGATTTGCCAAGAGTATATGTAACCTTACTTCATTCACCTCTTATAAATCACAAAGAAAATATCTGTGGATTGCAAGTTAGAAGCCTTTATGAGGTAGGCTGTTTGGTACTCAGAAGGTAGAAATAATCTTGGGATTTGACTTCTACTGGGAGGAGACAGCTGGGGAAGTGAGACTTGGTCTAAGGTGTGGGGGGAACTCTTGCTGCATTATTCCAACTCCTTTTCAGGCCACCCACTTATGCCCTTGGGTTTGGACTGAAGTATGCATAGAAAAATGTGATGATGAATCAGCGTGGAAAGAAGTAAAGTTAGATGGTGCAGGACTTGCTGGCTTTCTGAAGAGATTTCTATTTCTATTGGGTGCTGATTGATGTTGATATATGTGTAGCAAGCGGCCTGACTCATTGTCAAATATTTTTCCCAAATCTGCCAATAAGCTTGGTGCTATGACAAACATGAACTCTATGTAATGCAAGTAAAAGTCACCTGTATTTGAAGAGGGAAAAATCCTGGCATCTTCCCTCCCCCAAAAGCAGGCTTTTTTTTTTTTGAGTGGGTTTCAGAAAATCAGTTTTCATGCTTTCTTTTACCTTAAATGGGGCTCAAAGTGCAGTTTTGAGGATTTCTGAACATTGAGCAGAAGAGAATTTTACTCCTGCCAGTGTAGTAGATCCTGGGCTGCACAAATAACTTCAAAAATTGTTCTCTCTGTAACGATCACAAACTTATTTGTAACTCTTGCCCCAAGTATTTTTATTTGCTCAGATTTCAAAGCGTGAAAAGAAGTGGTATGATTATGTAAGCACCTAAACTGGTAACCTCCCACTCAGTTTAGTGACAGTAGTGTGTCTAATCTAGTTGGGTTTTCTTGCAACCTTGTATCTGCAGATCCTTAAATATCTCTCTGGACTTGGCCTCTACTCATAAGAGATGCTCCTGCTTCATAACAGCATAGGCAGGTGTAGGCAGGAAAATGCCCAAGTCCTTCACAAATTTCAAAGGTCTCCTCAGCCTCATTGAGTTTAAATAGCATACAAAGTTTAAGCAAGCTGAAATGAAGAAATAAGAGATTTGGAGCAAGTCTGTTAGTGCATCTAAACAATGACAGAAAGGAATTGCTTCTGAGGATGCTAACTCCAACCCCTTGTCTGACCATTAGCCTGTGCTGTCTGCACAGCAGATGTTCTTGTTACTTGGAGACCGTGTTGTCTGATAACTGCAAGTACAACATAAAAAGGAGGGAGGATGATTTGTGTAAGAAACTGTCTAGCATCAAATATGTACTTTCCCTGGTGAATGCTTCCTTCAGGACTGCTTGCACCAAAATGTTATAACAGGATCTTTTACACTTCTTAGTGTCCCTTGTGTAAATAGGAGAAGCTGCTAGATGCCAGGCTTAGGTCAGAGATGCTTTGTGGTCTATACAGCAGAAGAATCAGTGCTGAGACTCTGCATTGGCTTCTGTGTGCTACCCCTTGGGTAACCTGTTGCATCCTCACATGCTGGAGTAGGATGCTGGACAGCTGGAATATCTTTTACAAAGATGGTGGGCCCAACTGGTTGTACTGGACTGCATGTTCATACCACCTGTGTGTACTGTCAGCCGATTGCTTTCAGGGTGCCGGATTGAACCAAAATACTCTGGTACTGTGATAATGTCACAGTTTGCAAATCCAGTTTAAGGAGAACTAGAAATGCTAATCAACTGGAGAGGGAGCATTTGGTTGTAGAAGCACTTCTAGTTTGTTATGCAGTCACGCAGGATAATTCCGTTAGGGCTAGAGGATCATAGCAGAGAGGCAATAACAGGGAATGGCAAGGGGCATAGTAAGAATAAGGAAACAGCAATGATCATATAGGGGGGGAGGAAAGGCCTGAGGAAAGAGGATGGTGGTTATTGGGAAGCTTAAGGAATGTGACCTATTACCAAAGCATTTTTTTTCCGCTGAAAAAGGCCTTAAAATGAAAATGCATGTTGTAAAATGAGGTTAAGGACAGCTTTCATACTTTTCATGCAAGCACTTTGTATGTCAGCGACCTGAGGAAGATACCATGTTTGGTCCGTCACAGTGGACTTGAATGTGAGATGGCATGCCGTAGCAGTGAAGAACTAGAAAGCAGTTCATGTTGTATTTGCACTAGCAAAATGGTGGAATCCCTGGCAGAGGTATTTGCTTATGGCTGAAAGGGTGTGAAGGCTCTCCCTTCTAAGTCTGATGGTAGTGTTTGGGCAGCTCCATTCCTGTAAACTGAAACTCCGTTACGGGTTGCAACAAAGTAGTTCCGGTAGTATTTTTAACTTGGCTTTCATTGGAAAATGCATGGAGTCATGAAAAACTCTGGAAAGATACATTTGTGATTCAGTGATGGAGGATGCAGCAGGATTTCATGACTTACTGAGCAAATGTTTCCATGGCCTGAACTCAGAAGAGTGTTCGTAGAGAGTAGTCGATCATAGCTGGGATTGTATTTCAGCTTCCTTTCCAGAGAGCACGGTTCGTGTGGGGAGTATAGTATAAAGGAGGAAAAACATAAGGTGTTTCAGAGGATTTGTAGGTTTGGCCAAGGATAAGGGTTAGTGTTGAAACATCAGGATAACCTTTTGGAGTTGCAGGAGTTCATTATAAGCCCAAGAAGGATAAATAGGTTAGAAGAAAGTCAAACTGGAAATCTAGATGGCTTCCTCTGGCCTACTGAGGTTGTTTTTAGTGAACATGCAGATAGGAAGGGCATGGATGGAAAAACGGTTGTTGCGTAAAACAGAAGTCATGAGAAACTGTGTTCCACGCTCATGTTGATGAGTTACACTGAGAGCTTTAGATGCAGCTGGCTTTTGTTCTTCAAATGCAAAATATTGTCAAGTGAAAATGGCTGTTGTGTGGGGGCTTTTGACAATGGAAGAAGAAGAAAAGGACAAAAGTGAGGTTGAGTTGTGGGCTGAGAAAGTGTGAGGACCCTACACATTAACAGCATGAAGCTGTCTTTGCTTGCTGCAATTGTTTTTGTGCTGGTTGGACAATGACAAGCATAATTTTGTGGAGCTGATCTAGTTGTCATACTTGCTGGTCTCACCTTGCTGCTTTTAAAATAAAAACTAATTTTTTGTATATATATTTCAATTGATTTTTTTTGAGTAGCATACTCAAAGCATACTTTGAAGGCTACTGGAACAATTCAGTAATGGATCTTGAACACAGAATGTGCTGCTTCAGGGAGACTAAAAAGGCTTGCTGTTACATAGATGTGCAAGTATGGTGAAACCTCTTAGGATCAAATCAAAAGAAGATGCTCAATCTTTTAAGTGTAGTTGATTGCCATTGGGATGATACCATGTACAAAACAAGAAAAAATAGACTCTTACAATTTCAGTGTTTGCAGAAGGGAAGGTGATTTTTGCAGATTTAATCGTGAAATATGGAAATACTGACAATTATATTGAAAGCATAAGTATCTGTAAAATATGTATGTATTAACTAAGAAAATGACGGTGGTAGTTACAGTATTTGACTTTGGGTCAGCAGCAAGAGTTAACATAAGCTTGATACACAGGCTTGGATCCTTTATTAAGGAAGATACTTAAGACATAGTCTGTCCTGTACTGCAGGAACTATGATAACTTTTCACATTCTTCCTATACAATATGTTTTCTCCCAGAAAGAGAGAAATCTCATCATTGTGAGGGAAAAGATCTGACCAAATCTTAATCTGAGAGTTGGTTACCTTCTCTAGTATAAACATGTTACCTGTGTGCTCCTACTACTGATGGTGTGCTTTTTCTAATGTAGATCACATCTTTTTTGACACACAAAATAGTGTCAAAAGGAGCCTTTAACTGACAAAAGAATCAGAGTGGAGTTAGCTATGGCATTTCTTCAATGCTGTGTGCACCCATGCTTAGGAATCACTTGCCGACAAGGTTTATATTTAGTTAGTCAGGAGGGCCCGATAGTAACTTTCTGAGTTGAAAGCAACATTCCTGGAAAGAAGGTTACCCTTGAAAAGTTACAGCATGAGAGAGTGGAAAGTAAATGTAGCACAAATCTTGTGATAGAAGTAAGTAGGAGACAAAGGTTTCTGTGGTATTATCAGTGGTTTCTTGAAATCTTAGTAACTTTAATCACCCTGAAATATTCAACCTGGTACTGTCCAAAAGTATAGTAGTTTGATTTTTTTTTTTTTTTTAATGTATTTCTAGTGGCTAACCAAAGAACCAGGTCTAAGCACTCTAGCATCTCTTTAAAATTGTCTCCTCCTGTTGTGGATTCTTTGCTGCACAAAGGTCATTAAGTAGCTACATGTGAGCTGATTAACTTAAAACATCTACTGAGAACCTGAAGAAGAGTCATGGAATGCCAGAGTTTTAATCACATTACCCTAAAGGTTTTGATCTCTTGACCATCTTCTGCACACAAAGGAACAGCCTAGTGCACTGCAACAGTTAATGCAATTCTGCTGGTGCTGTCAGCATTCCCGCTGACATCAGTGATATCTAAAGCAGTAAACAAAAAGCAGCCATGTCTGTTCTTCCTGTACTAGGGGAGTGAAAATAAAATGCTAGTCAGATGGAGAGCAGCGAAGCTGGTAAGAAACTTTAAACTATTCAGAAAAGTTGCTAATGTAAACAGTGACTCTGAAAATGTTTAAATATTCAGTAGATGAAGAGCTGTGCTTGCATATCTTTCTGGAAAGAAGTGCCCTGTTTGTAACTCATAAAACAATGATTCAAAGTGATCTGGCATTTTATAGAAATGAAATTAACTGTCTCATGTTTTTATCCAGGAGTGTCTTTATCTTTGCTGTAGTTAAATAAGGATGTCTGTACAGGTTTTCAACAGCTTGGCTTTTCTTTTTTTTTWAAAAAAAAAGTATGTGGATTTCTGGGTGCATTTTCTTCTGAGTTACTGTCTTTAATAGAAATTGAGCTATGGAGTCCTGAGACATACTGTAGTCATTTATAAATTGGTTCAGGTTAAGGCATTGACTTGCATCAGTCCTAGAATGACTGTAAATATTGTTGCAGTTGTTTTGTGAATATTAATATCCTAAAGGGCATTCTAAAATGAGACTTCACTGCTTTCTAAAAGACTACTGTAAGGTTCATATAGTATATTGAAAATCACTTCTTTCTTTTCTTTAAAGCATGTTTTCATTCTCAGAGAATTCAAATCAATTCTTATAAACACTTAGAGAATGCTATTTAAAATGTCAGTCAAAGCAAGCTATCTGGCATCAGAGGCTCCCTGTGGGGAAAGGGAGAAGGGTGCAAGGGCAAGAAATGATACACTCTGTAACATTGTGAACTGTGTACACTTGTGAATGTTTCTCTCTCTAATGGGGTGTTGTGTTACCACATAAACACTGGAGTTCCATGGAAGAAATGATTACTGCTCTCCTTTCTCTTCCAGACAATCGAAGGAAAGTGGAACCGCCCCTTGGAGGTCATGATCCTCGCACAGCAGTTCAGTTAAGAAGCCTCAGCACTGTCTTAAAGCGTCTCAAAGAAATCATGGAGGGGAAGAGCCAGGTACTTCCTCTGAGGGGTTTGTAGGCCTGAGTAGCCAGAAACAAATGTTTACTGGGATTCCCTCAGCTGCACCTTAGATGCATCATGGGGATTTTTGCAAACGTGTGAAGAGTGAGTAAATAAAATCACTGAGTGTGGGGGAAATTGAAGTTGTTTAAGTTGATGCTAACTTTTGACAGATGTCAAAAATCCTTCATACCGTGAGAATGAAGAACTTCAATTGCTAAGTTTCCTGAACTTGGGTCAGATGTTCTCATTTCTCACTCCTTCCCCTTTCTTTATTATCTAATCTAGTATTACCTGACTGTTTTCTTCCTTGAAGGCCTGACCACAATCAGGTGAAACACCCTGTCAGTCATAAATAGCAATGAGAATTCAGAGGATGAATTAAATCTGCTACTTACTATGGTCGGGACCAGCCAGCAATATTTGTCTGAAAGACTTGTCCTGTTAACCAGTTTTGATTCAACTGGGTAAGGGTTCAGTGGCTGCTATTGATTTGCTGCTTCCACCTCCCTCTGCTGTGTGGGACCATGCTGTTAAGAGGAGGATCTGGTTGAGAAAAAAAGCCACAACTATTTATAAGTCACAATATAAAAGCTGTGTCTGGGAACACGCATGAACAGGCAACTGTACATTTAACTAAACCATATGAAAAGGAAAAAGTCTTGTGACAGCTTTTACAGATAGACTTTGGGTAAACTTGCTCAGCTTCCAGTGCTGCTCTGATTGTGAGAGTAACTTTGCTTTGGTGGAGATGATGAAGTTTGTGAGCGAGAATTAAGCCTGTCATTGTGGTGAGCAGGACATTGAGTATGGCCTCTACTAATATTCAGCTGTGGCAACTTCTGAAGGCCCTGGAGATTTTCAGACATTTTCAAAGTTATTAGAGAAGCAAGTGTTCAAACAGGCAGGACACAGCAGTCTGGAATACATCTAGATCTTTCTCCGCAAGCAGTGCGTTAGCTGTCAACTTCTGTGCAAACCATAGTTCATCACTGCCACTGACTGCAGCCATTTCTTGCTTGAGTCACTTCAGGCAACAGTTCCTTCCTACGGTGGACTCAGTCTAGCTCTACGGGAGACCACCTTACTGTTGTAGAAAACGTGCCAGATCCTAGAAGGTGCTGCTCTAAGCAGCCTCTGCTGCTAATGGGAGCCACACTCCTGCTCGGAGTCCTTCACTGTAGGCTGTGCTTGTCATGAGAGTGCTGACTCTGACTAGAGCCAGGCAAGCATTTGAAGGTGTTGCCAGTTTCCTGCCTTCTTGCTCCTCTCTAAATAGGGAGGTATGTATGGACACCTGAGTGTGTGTGTATATACATGCATATACATAGACAGATAAACCCAGCAGTGGCTGGGTTTATAAACAGCCAGCCATGTGCAAGCGTAGTGCAGGCAGTATGGGAGAGACGGTGGGCTGAGGCACTGCAGGCTGCTGCTTAGAAGAGCTGCTCTCCAGGTAGCAGAACCAGAGACTTGGCTCATCCTGCAGAGGCACAGCAAAAACCGTTCATGAGGATCCTCTGCTGCTTTGCAGCAGTTCCTTGGCAAAGGCTTTTCACTGTGTCTTTCCGTGCTTGAAACTTAGTATTCATGCTGAAGGTGTCTAGACTCTCTTAAACAGTCTTTGGCCTCTTTCTATACAAGTTTTCTTGGGTGCGGACAGTATGAAATGCTGTCTTGTTGTTCATAGATGTTTAGTTCTCAAAATTGGTCTAGCAGCTCTGTCAAACTCTGCTTTGTGAACATCTGAAAAACAGACCCTACTTCGGGGTACTTTTGTTTCATTACTTGAAAATCAGAGTACAGATCATCTGTCTTTTCTGTAGTCACTTTCTTCTTGGTTTGTTTTGTGAAAATTCTTGCAGTACTTTATCTTACTAAGAAAAACTCAGTGTATTCAGTCCCTCTAAAAAGGCTCATTAACAGAACTGAACTCTAGCAAATGAATGAACTCCAGTCAGAGCTATCATGTGACCATTAGCAGTTGTCTCTATCCTTGGTGCTTGCAGCCGATGTGCTCAGAATCATAACTGAGAGAGTTATCTTGCTCTGTTTATAGCTAAAACACGAAATGGAAGTTTTACTTCTTTGCTTTCAAGCCTTAAACAGGGCAAAAGCAAAACCTCCTGTGGCTGCATCCATGCTATAAATAAGTATATAACATTTTCTGTTGAATGTCTGTTTCACAGTTGTCTTCACATAGCAGTTAACCTGTAGTTCTGAAACTACATCAGTCTGAGACAGGCTTTTACCACTGTTTACTGGGTTTTGAAGAGTTTGGGCATTTAACAAAACTTTTCTAAGATACTTTATTACATGTCTCTATAATCCTTTCAAGGTACATCCCAGTGTTAGCTGTTGAAATGGTCTACATGCACTGATAACTTCTGATAGCTTAATTTACCCTGGATACCTTAACTTCAACCAATGTTATTTTTAAAATAAACTGTGCTAGGGCCTGTCGTGTGCTAGAGGCAAAAGAGAAAAGGAAGAACAATCTTTGTGCTTTTGCTACTTCTTGCCCTTTTTCTACAGCTCATGATAGTTTTTATCTGATTTACCTCCGTCTTGGATCAAAAAGGCAAAGGTTTACCAGACTTAGTCCCACAGCTGAGAACTCTCTTAACCTTCTGGGCTTTCTGTAGAGCCACAAAAAAGGTCCTTTCTGTGCACGTGTGTTTGCACACAGACACACACACACAAAATTATCGTTTCCATGCACGCAGTCTACAAAGCAATGATGAATCTAAACATGCTTTTGTATTTACAGAAAAGGTATCTCTCTGCCTGCTTTCCCTTGTAGGACAGTGACTTGAAGCAGTACTGGATGCCTGACAGCCAATGCAAAGAATGCTATGACTGCAGTGAGAAATTCACCACCTTCCGGCGGAGGCACCACTGTCGACTCTGTGGGCAGATCTTCTGCAGTCGATGCTGCAATCAGGAAATCCCTGGAAAATTCATGGGCTACACAGGTAGGGTTTATCTGTTGAGAAGTAGCTGAGCATACTCTATGCTCAGCTCCGTTTCGACTACTGCTTCTTAGATTCTGGTATCTGTCTGCTAAGTACTGTGCAGGTCTCTAAGGGGATTAGAAATAAGAAAAAAGAATGATTGAACCTTCTTCTAACACTTTTCCCATGCTTAGTGGTGGCTTATGCCATGTCCACATGTTTGTACCACCATGTCTGTGATGACAAAAAAGATATGGCCCCTGTGTAACAAGGATGTCCACTACAAAATGTGTGTCAAAGTAAAAGCTGCACTTAGTAGTGGCTTTAAAATATAATGAGCCACAGGTTCTAATGGGGGTGGGAGAAACTCTTTCTGATACTAATTACCAAACTCTAGACATCTCTTGATTGAGATAATGATTTCTAGACATAAACTGGTATGTCATGTCTGACTGGCTATTGTCATACCATGATTTCAGTGTGTTCTGCCTCTCTTTCTAACCAGACTCGCCCCTACTGGTCATGTGTTTTGCATCATTTGACTTGAACAGATTGCCTGCATGTATAATTATCTGGGGCTTTGCTCTTTAAGGAGGTATGAGAACTAGACTTAAACATGCAAAGAAGTTTTGAAACCGGAAATTCTTCTTTTCTCACCATCACACACCTCTGATCCTGCAGAAACAGAGTACTATTTGTTCCTGTTCGCTTACATTCTCTGCTTCCTCTTTCCATAGGGGATCTCCGAGCCTGCACTTACTGCCGCAAAATAGCCTTAAGCTATGCACACTCCACAGACAGTAACTCCATTGGAGAAGACTTGAATGCTCTGTCAGATTCTGCATGTTCTGTATCAGTACTGGATCCTGGTGAGCCACGCACACCAGTTGGGAGCCGGAAAGCTAGCCGCAACATCTTTCTGGAGGAGGATCTAACCTGGCAAAGGTAACACAAATGGCTTCATGCTGAGCTCTAGAATCTTTACTGTTATCAGGCTGTTGCCTGTTTAGACAAAGACTAGTGGTTTCCATCTAGTAAACTTAAAGTATATCTGCTGTAAAAAGATCCTGTGCTTGCTTGTAATATTCTTTTCAGGTTGAAAGGGGGACCATTTTCTAGTGAAGCTTTAAAGTACTTGCAGTTCATCCTTTAACTTATTGGCTCACTGGATCTATACTGGTGACAGAGCAGGCTTCTAGCTTCAGAGTTAAAAATTAGAACCAAACCTTCTAAACACCAATGAATCAAGAGACAAGTCAGTGTGACACTCATTCTTTACTAGTTGGGTTTTGGGTTGGGCAAAAGAAAACAAGAGATGCTCTCTAGGCAAATAAGAGAGAAATGGCAGAAGTCACCTCCTGCTTCAACTGAATTGGGATTGAAGGGACAGCTATAAGGGTTTTCTGATCTCCTTTCCAAAGCTATTTCTTATTATTCTTGAATGGGGGGAGGGGGATCTTTATTTTTGGAAAGTTAAGAGAAGATCACTGTACTTCTACTCAAGCAGTGTACAAGTTAGGCCTGAGGTTAGTACAAATCAAGGCCTGAGGGCCTCAACTTAACTTAATGTGGGGGAGAAGAAATAAGCAGATGTGTTCTTTGTGCCAATTTCCCTAAAAACAGAAGTACAGTGTAAAGCAAGTGTAAAACTACCAAAAAGGTCCTGATGAATCAGCCTTTTTTTTTAAGTGAAGGGCAGTGTCAGTGTGACTTGTGTGCCTTTTTCAGCAAATCTGTTCTCTAGTGTTTCTGATAGCAATAAAGGAAAAACCTCAAAGGCCATCTTCAGCAAGTGCTCTGACTTTTGCTTTGCCCTTTGCTCTTCAGAGTATGGTGCTACTACATGGAAGTAATGAAATAATCAACTTTAGACCTAAATAAAGGAAACTAGATCTAGTTTAATGTCATGGCTATCTGAAGCGATATATTGAAATACTTGGGATAAATACTACCAAATTTTGAATTAGGGGATGAGTATGTGTGCATGGAATGCTTCTCTTCAGGTATACAAAGTAATAGAAGATAGCATTAGTTCTGCCTTCTGATCTGTTATTAATATCTTTATTATGGCAATACAACAGCTCTTAGACATGAGCATATACAGAAAGTGCTTGTATCTTTATTTTGGGCAGCTTTATAGCACTGGAGAAACATACTGTCTATTCTTGAAATGCTGATAATTCTTGCTCTATTAAAGTGACAAACCTTGTTTGGAGACGCACTGACTATACGTGGACTGCTTATGTGTTTTCTGTGTGAGAGGGAGAGAGATTGAGATTAGGTAGTTTATTGTTGCTTTAGGGGAATTAAACATTTCTTCAATGCCTCTTGCTGCTAAAATGCAGACCCTTGCAATGAGCTACAGTGCTTTCTTAGTGCTGGATTTGGTAAGCTGCTGGTTGGCCTTCAGAGATATAAACTCAAGACATGCAACTTGAACTACCCCACAGCAGAAAGCGGGAACTCACAGCTTTGTTATGAAAGCAGTGTTTTTTATATGTGGTTTCTGTGTGAGAAACAGCTTGCTTCAGAAGAGTGTTGTGTAAAACTTGAGTTGAGTCTCTTCCCAAAATAATGTGTTTGAGACGAGGCTCTTGCCTCTCCTCCTGTTGCATGCTCCAGAAAAGCAGCAATAAAAGCATTAGGGGCAGTGATGCTGTATTTACTTGTCCCACACTGCTTTTTTTCTTTGAACACTTGGAGTGTCAAGGCATGGCCTCCTGCTTTAATGAACCTGGAGGGCCATGTCGTTTAAAAGTGAAGGGAGTGATACACTCCGGGCAAATACAACTACTCAGGCAAAGTTGTAGTGAGTGTGTCCTCTCATGAAGAGCGTTTATTGGGCTAATATCTCTACATCCCAGAGCACAGCCAGTGCAGCTGTATCCGTTGGAGCATAGTGAGGGGTGACTTGTATCTGATACAGTTTCACCAGTAGGAATTTGTATCGTAGGTATACACACATCTGCTCTCCTTCCTCCTGGGGTGGAAGGGAAAGGAGGGCAAATGTGGTAGCAATAAAGTTAAACAATTCCAAAAGCTTGTTGGGCTATCTTGGCAAAAGCTGTTTAGCGATAGCTATAGATAGCTTTCCTTGTATAGCAAAGATCTGTTGTGGAATGGGGGTGCTTCTACTTCCAAAGCATAGAATAGCAGCAAGTAAGGAAGGGATATGTGAGGAAGGGTTCCGGACGAAGAGGGAGGGAAGGTAGAATAACATAATAGGGGCGAAGAGGCAGCATTGTCAAAGACTGAGTCTAAAAGGAGAAGATCTGAGTGCTCTCTCCCTCCTGATATCATTGGCCTGCGGATGGTGAAAGATTTCTCTGTTCCCCCGTTGATTTAACTATCATGGGTGTGAATGAGAGGTAATATTACCATTAACTCTATTTCAGCTGTTCTGATGCTGCCATATGTGGCAACTCTCAAACATCTGTAACACACAGCTTTTCCTTGCAGTTTGATTCACCCAGACTCTTCAACTACTACACTGTCAACGCGACTTGGGTCTGTCCAGGAGGATGCTGGGAAGTCTCCGGCTAGGAACAGGTAAACTAATCATGTCTGTGTAATTCCTGTTCTGGCTGCACTTCTGGCATACTTTTCCCTGTGAAGCCTGTATTTCGGGTCTTGTTTTTACTGAGCATGCTGTCTTTTGTCTAAAATGGGACTCCTTGAGCTCATATGTAATGGTAAGCAAAGATTATTGATGTACATATTCACACTAATAAAACTACTACTTTTGAGGAACCTGTAGTTTGCTGCCGAGTCATTCAGGTAGCCGTAGTGGTGAAGAGAGGTTGAAAATGCAGTAGTGTTAGTTGGTTAATCTGATTCCAGATATTTGTCTTAATGAAACCAGCAGTTGAAAAGATAAGCATGCAAATTGGGTTATGAAGAGGACAGAAAGGGAAAGAAAATGTCCAAGAAAGGGAGAGAACTGAGAAGCCAAAGAAAAGGGAACAATAAATAGCGCTGGTTATGGGAGCCAAAGACTGAGAAGATCATGAAGGAGCAGAGGAGGAGAGTGAGAGAGACTGTGACTGCCTTTTTAGGTAAAAGAAGCCTGTGCCACAGCTGTTGCAGGCTTGGGTGGCTTTGGTTCTTTCATTGGGGCATTTGTATGCATCCAGGGCTCATGAAAGGGTTATCTTGGATAAACTGACTTCACTCTGGATTTTGTAGGATCAGCCAGAGCAGCATCTAAAATTTTGTAGTGTCTTGTAGTTGAAATCCAGTAAGCAGGTCCTCTGTATGGTGCCCTGAGATAAAATATATTTTTCAGACTTCCTACTCAATATTTGTCCCGAATGTTGGAGGTTGCGACAGCGCTACATGAACTATCTTCCAGAGCAGCTGTTGCCAGTTGGATTGGGTTGCTTGATTTTTTTTTTTTTTTTTTTTCCCTCCTCTGCTCCCTACTGCTCTTCCATTAGATATTATCCTGTTTAAGTTACCAGACTTCCTTAAGCTCAAATCTCATCATAGGTCTTTATGCAGGGGTGCTGGAATGAACTTGGAAGTGTGCATGAGAGCTTTAGTATAACTTGTGAATGCTTAGGCTTAAACCCATTAAGTGGCCTGGGACTGGAAGAACAAGTAATTTCCACTTCACAGTGTTTCTGCTATGGTTCTGGCTAAATACTTCTATAATGGTTAAATCGGGGAAAAAAGATGAGGCAAGGATATGAGGAGCAGAGCAAAGATCACTAAGTTTCAGTGTTGATGGAGCAAGGAGATATTCAATGACTTCACATTGGTGTTGCACAAAGGCAGAACGTTTAGCGACTTTGAGGGATCTGGTGGGACCAGCTAAGACCCAGTGACTGAGCTGAAAAGAGCGCTGGGCTTGCCTTTCAGGGAACTGTGGCTGCTTCAAGGCTTTATCTTCTGTGTGATGGGGACAGTGAGGAGGGGGTGCACACTGTACAAAAAGAGGCAAAGAGCTCTGGGGGGAGTGAAAATAGTGGTGAGTAACCTAGTACCAAAAATCAGTGCTGGGCAAACATGGCAAGGAGTCCAGAGTTAAAAGTTCAATGCTAAATAACTGCAATGACGTCAAGAGACATCTGAGACCTTGAGAATACTCTTCTGCTTCCCGTTTGAATTGATGTTGCCTATCTTAGAAGGCCTTTGCTGTTTGCTGACACGTGCAATAGCAGGAGGGTTCTGAGCTGGTTCTGGCAGGCCCAAATGGCTTGTTCAGGTTAACATTTAACTCTCCCTGGCTGTTCATGGCCTAACCTTAGCATCCAGGCTCACATTTGAAAAGTAATGAAGACGTATAACCTACCTCTGCCAAATCCTGAGGATGTGGAAACAAAGCTATTGGCTTTTTGAAGGCTGTCTCCAGCCTTTTGCAGCTGGTATCACAGAATGTGATCTCAGGGCTAAGCGGTACTAGGCCTTAGATCGTCTCAAAGCAGCTGTAGGTGTTTCAAGGCAAGCTTGGTCATGACTCCTTCTAGAGGAAATCTGCTAAAAGATGCAGGTTGGGCAAATCTAGTTTGAAATAGTTCAAATTACTTAGTATTTGCTTTTTCTGTGGGTGAGGGGTATGTGTATTGTTATTTCTCAGACTGATTATTTATGGGGGGGGAAAAAAAAACAGCACAACAGTCTAACATTGCAAGCAGAAGGATTCAGAGTTCTCTTCTTCTGCAGGTTCTTCTAAAAGATAGGGGTTTTCATTACAAAATCTCCCCCTCTCGTTTTTTAGACCAAATACAACTGAGTCCCAAAAGTAACTAGAAGTGATAAGAACACAGATATGAAACAAGGCCTGACTGTTCTAACTCTTGCTTAATGCCCTCTTACATGAAGTAAAAATCCCTGCTGCTTACGGCTAGGTGGCACAGTTAAAATAGCTCTTGTGAAACAACTGGGACGTGCTTTTAATGATGAGCTTTAATGTTAGTCTCAGCTTCTACACAAGAATGCTTCTCTTAAGCTGCATAACCCTGCCAGACTGATTTATCAGTTCTAATTTTCTTTAATTTAAGACTGTCTGAACAGTAGCAGAACACTGGCAGAGTTTTTGCCTGCCTCCAATGCCTGCCTATGACAAAGTTTTTGCTAATCATATTGAAGTGTATATGGATGTAATGTCAACATAGTTGCCTTTGATTCTGCGTGAATGACTAAAAAGGACTTAAGCAGAACCTTTTATCAGCCCAGTACTGTTGCTCAAGAAACGGAAAGAAAAAGCAGTGATTTTGGGGACTGTTATACCTTCAGTGCCTACTTTCTTGCAGTACAAAAGCTGAATTAGCATGGCAGGTGTTAGCTATTTCATACCTGTGCTCATCCCCATTATCCATGGAGAATTCCTGGGAAAAATCAGAGGATCTGTTAGTTCTGTGAAGCTAACAGAGTTAGCTCAGAGCTATCTGAGTTCCATTCCAAAGACTACAAGCCAGCAACAGTTTCTCCATTTGAGACTATTTCAAGCCTCTTGAGGCAGTTCAGCATTGGCATTTTGAACTTTGCTGTTGCTATACACAGACTTTTTCCTTCTTTACTCCTCACAGCACTGTTAACATTAGTAGCTTACACTGCATGCTTTGGAGCTGCTGGGTGATGAAAAGAAATTGCACTCTGGGTTTTTCAGAGGCTTAGTCTAGCTGAGGAATATTGGAGCAGACGGTTTTATGGAAGCTGTTTGTAACTTTGCAATGATTATTGCAAAACGATGGTGTGTTTGTACTGGAGTGCACAGCTCGTATTTCCTCACAGCTGGGCTGAGGTCAGGGGGATGCTCCATGTCGCAGGGCAAGAAAAAAGTCACCAGCTGGGCTGACCTCCAGCAGACAGTTTAGCCACCCTGGGGGACGTGTGCTCAAACTTCTTTACACTGTGAACTGTCAGCCATATATTTCAGAGCTGAAGATAAGGGATTTTCAATGGATCATGGAGAGGAGGAGTCTCGCTGCTGTGTTAGAGATCCTGGCATTAGTTGCCTTTGCTGGCATCCTTCTTGCCTCCAAACTGCTGGAGCTTCAGATTACCCAGCATCTTATCCCCAGTCCATTGCAATGCAGACGTCTATGAATTGCTGTACCAAAATTTATCTCTAACTCCTTGCTACAAAGAGCTTTACAAAAAAAAGTTCCAGAGTAATACACTTGCTTTCTAGGGTTTCTACCTTCTGCTTTGACTGGGGAAGAAAAGCAACTTTAAGTAATAGGTCAGTTCCTCAGAGTGCTAACAGTGTCACAGGCTTACATTCCTTTTTAGCATGCTGCAAGGTCACAGCCTGCTCTGGTGAAGCACCGTATGATGAATGCTTACTCTTCAATCCTTCTCTCTTGCACTCCAGATCAGCCAGCATCACTAACCTGTCGCTGGATCGGTCGGGTTCACCGATGGTACCTGCCTATGAGACATCCGTCAGCCCCCAGGCCAGTCGCACGCATATGAAGGCTGAGACCAGCGAGGATGAGCGGAAAATCCTTCTGGTACCATTCAGGCTTCTGTTTGTCTTGCTCTGTGAAGGCAGTAAAGTTTGGCATTCTTGTGTCATGCAGCAGGTGTATCTTGCTGCCTTTAAAGGCTCTCATCTGAGCACTCTTACATGGTTCCTCTCCCCTGCTGTTGCAGAGATGGAGGATATTGATGCTGCTTTGAGCTCTTCTGTCTTCCTGAAACAAATCCTAGTTTTATGTGGCTTTTGCATAAAGGTCTTCAGAGTTTTAATCTTGGGAAGCATTTTACAGTGCATGGAGCGGGTGTGTGGTGGCTCCTTGTGTATTAAACTTGTCATAGGTGCAGTTGTTCTAACCCAATGACCTGATTCTCTGTTTCTTCAAGTCCAGATCTTCCCCTTTATAGGCTGCATAATCTGAATTTTAAGTGGCTGCTTTAAAGTGTTACAGCATGATGAATGAGTTAAAGCTGTTACAGCTTATTGGGCCAAAAAAATAACCTGACCCCCTCCCCTTGTTTGCAGAATAAATGTACCTGTTTTATAGAAGCTTGTAGTGACGTACTTGTTCAAAGAAAAATCAATGTGTAACAAAGTGTTCTGAGTAATCCTGTTATCCCCTCCCCACAGATGGGAGTGTTATAGGTGGCAGTTCTGGTAAAATATTAAGGAGAAAACAGGTTTTTTGTGTTTTTGTTGTTGGTTGGTTGGTTTTTTTTAGGGGGGGGGATGCTGTTCTAACAAAGAGGGCAAAAAGATGAAGAGAAGGGAAGGGAGGGTTTTTCATGCAATCAAAGATTCAAGATTGCTCTCTATGCCATTTAATTCCAGGAAGGCTAAATTACATTGGTGGATATTTGCCTCCTGTCATCAGATTGCATACAAGTAGGCATTTCTGAGGGTGTAGAAACACTCTAGTAGTTGTGTAATTGCACCACTACTTTCTTGGGTGCTCTGTAAATGGGGAACAATGTGAGGGTGAAGTGTTGTTAAGGGGTGTCTTCCTGGCTTCCTCCCGTGCATACGTTAATGTAAAAAATCTGAAATCTAAAATGCTATAAATGCAACTTGGAACAAGATGATCAAGTCAAATTTGCTTCAGCTTCATGTTTTTTAATTTTGTAGTTTGTTTCCTTTATTGGGGGAGAAGGAAGTTGGTAATATTGCTTCTATTCAGGCAAGAACAGAAGATGTAGTGTCAATTAATGTAGGATTTGCTGTGAATTCCCACTATTTGTTTAATGCCCTTAGTATAAGGAGCTGACTCCATATCAGGAGTTAACTTAAAAGTTAACATGCTCCATTCAGAAGACTAATGAACTTTGCTCATGAAATAGAGGATAGGGGAGGATGGATATACATGGTATAAGCACATACCTCTGTGAATTAGAGGTCAGAATCCTTGAGTTGAAAGGGGTTGTGTTCTGCCAGTTTGCCCAGTTTCCTGAGTTCATCATGTGAGTTAATGGTAAAATGCAGGGCAGCTGAACTGTGGAATTGCCACTTGCATTGAATCTCCTGGTCCTATGGCATTTTCTGTAACTGACTTCCTAAACACTACAGCTGGTGTGGCAGTGGGGCAGCTGATGCTGGGTTCTGAAATGAAACCCAGGGCAACCTTTGCTGGAAATAAAAGCAGAAAGCTCTTGGATCTCAGGGCACCCTTGGAAAAGTAAAGTGGCTTTAGTCTGGCTCTGAACTGGAAAGCTGAAACCAGTTGAAGCTTAATCAGAGCTTTTTTGTTACACAGAAATATAACTGGAGTGAAGCACATGAGAAAGTGAACTGCAGTGACTCTTCATCCCTTGGGCTGCTTTGTTCCTCTCCCAAAATACTCCCAGGTCCCAGCTGCCGCTCAGCAACAACTGGTTGTGCAGTGCCAAGCCAGCGTGCGTGTTGGGGGGGGGGGCAGGTGCAGAGCAAACAGTTCAATTTGGATGGAGCATAGCCTAAACAGGAATTTGCACACATGCTTAGCAAGCCTGGGAATAAGGTCAAGGCACAGGCTGAAGTGTAAGTGATGAGGGAAAGAGATCTATAGCTTCAAAAATGGATAGTCAGGTTGGGAGGGGTATATAAATCTTGCTTAGTAGCCAAAGCTGGCAGTATCAAAATTGCACTTGGTACTGGTCAGTACAGAAAGAAATTCTCAATAAGAAATGGTATTTCAGAACCTGAACAAAGTTAGCAGCGTGTATTGCAGTGTGTCTGTCAAATGCTTGCTTTACATCTGGGCTGGATAACGGACTAGCATGCTTCACAATGCCTAGGATGAACACAGATTATGTAGAAAACCCCTCTTCTAAAGGGTGACTTTTCGCTGGTCCCTATATTTAAACACACCACTGAAGTTTGAGACTAGGTCACTTGAGGACAGCAGTGTATCTTGTCGGCAGTATAGAATCTCACTGCATTAAGAGCAAACTCCTCAATCGTTAGTGTAACCAGCTTGTTTCTTCTTTGCTCGCTTGTGACTTCATAAAAGGAAAGGATGCAAGGAGCTGACCCCATATATGTCTGTCTGCTGTTTCTATTTGTGCCTTCCTATAGGTTGTGCATAATGGCTTAGATTGTATGCTTGTTTGTGAAGGGCTTTTGATCTAGAAGCTGATCTGAGGGCCCAGGTTGATGCCATTGAAACCAGTGGCGAAATCGTACTAGTAAGTAACTCACATTATCTCCTTGTCCAGGACTCAGTCCAGCTGAAAGATCTGTGGAAGAAAATCTGCCATCACAACAGCGGGATGGAGTTTCAGGACCATCGCTACTGGCTGCGGACACATCCCAATTGCATTGTGGGAAAGGAACTGGTCAACTGGCTCATCAGAAATGGGCACATAGCCACAAGGTAACCTTGATGCTTTAGGAAGGCAGGGGTCTTCCATCTCTGTGGTAGAAGGCTGTGAGCTTTAACTAATATAGGGTACCTTAGACTGTGAAGGTAGACCCCTCTGCAGGGAGGTGAGAAAGAAACAAAACTCAGATCTCCTCTTTGCTGCCCAAGAAGGCAGGTGGGGTTCTGACCCTGTGTGGCCTGAAACAACAGGGGATGGGGGGGCTGACTGGTTCAGGAGCTAGTATGGCACGCATCTTCTCCATACTTAGCTGTGTTTCCATACTTATCCATGGGATAAGTATGACTCAAGTGGACAGAGAACAGTGAGCACATTATGAAGACTGGCCAAAAAATTTGTTCAGAGCTCTGTGCTCTAGTTTGGTAAATGGAAAACTGTAGTAGGGTCACCTAAGCCTAAGCCACGTGCCTTTTGGATGTCTGTTAGCAAAAGCCTCTGCTCTTAGATATCAGAGCTTAACACACAACTCGAAAAGGAGTTGTGTTCTCCCAGCTCCACAGGGTGGATTTTGGCCGCACAGAGCATTCTCTTGCTACTAAGCTGGGAAAAATCCACTTTAATCTGTCCAAGCTCAGAGTGCAGTATAAAAGACAGCCGACTGCTGCAGTCCTTTATCTTCCAAGGAGTGAGTCTGGCCCTGGGATCAAGGATCACTAATAGGTTTTGATAGCTAAATTTTTGGTAGAACAGGTAGGTTTTTAATCTTGCAAGTGAGTACGAAGATCTGGTATATCTAACTGTGCAACAGGGGGATAAAAGTGAGATTGCAGAGCCAGGGTCCTCACTCAGCAGGGATGCTTAGCATCTATAGCTCAAGTTAAGGATGTTGGAGGGGTGCAGACAGTAGGTGTTAATCATTTGCTGGACACGTCGGTTGAATTTAGAATGCTGGCAATCTTTTGATCTAGCTCCGTACTTAAATCAGTAAGCTCTGCTGCCTCTCCAAGTGTTTTAAATAGTATCTGGCTAAATAGGGGAATGGAATACAGAAGAGTTGAATAGAATCATGCCTAGCAAATGACTTGTTCCTTTTGTAGTGTGCTTGTAACATAAACCATCTGTATTTACAACTAGACTTACAAAAACATCTCTTACCTCTCCAGGGCCCAAGCCATTGCAATAGGGCAAGCGTTGGTTGATGGACGCTGGTTGGATTGTGTCAGTCATCATGATCAGCTCTTCAGAGATGAATACGCTCTGTACCGACCGTTACAGGTAAAAGGGTGAATCTGACTTGAGAGAGGAAGGGGGTAGGAAAGTTGCAATTCTTGCTGGGCTTGGGAGCTGACTCGAGTCTTTTTAATCCTGTTCTCAGCAAATGTTGTGCTTTTTAAATCAGCTGTCCTGTATAGAGAATGGATGCACAGGCTTTTTGTCTGATTAAATCAATTAGTTTACATCCATAGTTTAAAGCCTGAAGAAGCTGCTTTTACCCAGAAAGCTTTTAGACCCTCTTTTGTGGAAGATGAGCTGTTATGCTTAGTGCTGCCTACAGTAGAGGAAAGGGGGTGCAGTCTCTGATCTAGGCCAATGCCCCTCATGGTGGACATTTTGTACAGTGACCTTGGAACGGTACAGGCAGTGCTTGCGGTGGCTGTGTTGTAACATGCATAATGTACAATCTGCTGTGCAATTATTGGTGACTAAGATACAGTAGTCATTTACTACTAATGTGTAAAATTCCTTCTTTAAAACCTTTCAAAGAATGAATCTTTTGCCTATAGCATATTGGAAATAAGGTGACTTCTTTTATCTTCAGCGATTACAGTAATTAGCTACATGATGCAAGACCGGGAGGGTGCCTCTGTTGTGCCTCCCAAACAGAACTGACTGACTGAGAGGAAGGCAGAGTACCAGTGACCATAGATGCTGTCCTACCTTATTTCATTGCAATCAGACTTGCTGAGGGGTAAAGACAGTCACTAGCCTGAATGATTGGATTTTTTTTTTTTTTTTAATTTGTACAAGATATCTATAGCCTATCTGTCACCTGAAGGCATTCAGTTGTGAGTCTTGCATGTTCTGCGGCTTCTCATGTTAAAGAACGGCTCAGCTGTACTATGAACCTCAGTCAGAAAGCTTGCTGCCATTAGCCAGCCTGTCTTCCTCATGCCTTTTGTGTCTTGACCACATTCATGTGGTCTTCTGTTGATGTTGCTCTGGGGTCCATCTGGCATCTCAGCTAGCTAACCACACTGTCTCAGTTTGCTAGTAAAACCTTGCCCTAAGCTAGCAAATGCTTCTCCCTGCTGTAACTATTTGTAAGTGAATTGTATTATTCAAAGTTTAAAGCCAATTTTTGCTCTCATCAGCTGAAAGCACTGTCTGATCTCATTTCTCCTTACTTAAGCAAGAGTCCTGGGAAGCAGTGTTGGTGACTTGGTTGCTTGTTGTACTTGCTGTAGCCAAAGGAATGATAGTGAGAATTTCCTCCTGAGATGATTAGAAGCATCAGGATGGCTGATGGCCATTGCTAAGATGCTCTCCAGGCTCTGTCTTTGCAGCCAGGCTTTGTTTTGACACAGCTAGCCTCAGGTAGGGCATGGCTTGAGAGTGAAGCTATTAGAGCTGCTCTGTTTGGTCAGTCACAGAATTGCTCCTGTGACTTAGACTTAGCCTCCACCAGGAGCTGTGCATGCACAAGGATGTTTGTCATCCCTTTTGGTTTGGGAGTGATGAGCATTCAAAACTTTTTAGCTGGGGATGGTGATAGAAAATGTGCAGTAGAATAAATTTGTCCATTAGTGTCACTTAGTCACAACTTGTGTGGAAGTGGGGAGGAGGCAGAGACTAAGCAGTGTGGGAAGTGTAAGGAAATACTTGTTTCCTGTTCCAAACAGTTCCTATTTCATGCTGGTGGGGGGGTGGCTGTATGACTAACCTTGCTCAGCCCATTGAGTGTATCTTTTGATTTTTGAAATGTCTGATCTGTATGTGTAGTAGGCAGCGTGATATCTCAGCAGAGGTGAACTTTAACACCTGTTTTTCTTCCCTGTGTAACAGAGCACGGAGTTCTCAGAAACCCCCTCTCCAGACAGTGACTCTGTGAACTCCGTAGAGGGGCACTCTGAGCCATCCTGGTTCAAAGACATCAAGTTTGATGACAGTGACACAGAGCAGATTGCTGATGAAGGAGAAGATAATTTGGCCAGTGAGTTTCAGCTGAGTCTTGTTTTTATTCTGCCTTGTTCCTGCTATCTCCGACCCCTCAGGACATAATAGTATAACCATGTCTTGCTTTGCTTGTGTGTGTGCGTGTGCGTGCATGGGGCTGTAAAGATCCAAGCAAACTCTAACCTAGCTAGTCCTCCTGTTTCTTATGATGAATACAGTATTCTGTATTTGGTGGAGCTGATAAAACTTCATACTTCTGATGGAGAAGCATGTAAATTTTCTGCTTCTCTTTCTCAGGCAGACTCCTGCCTGACTTGGGCCCCATAACAAAGCACTAAAGAATGCCTACCGAATATGTCAGTGTGCACACATCAAGATAAGATTAGAAATATGAAAACACTGTATTCCTGTAGCATTGCACACTGGGCTTCATGTATTAAAGACAATTTTTCTCCTCTCCGGTACCCTCATGATATCCATTTGAACCCCTCTCCTCCCTGTATCTTCCCCCTTACCCAACACTAAAAGACTCCGCCAGCCCTAGCAAGCGCACTTCAGTCAGCAGCTTCCAGTCCACAATGGACAGTGATTCAGCCGCCTCCATCAGCCTGAACGTGGAGCTGGACAACGTGAACTTCCATATCAAGAAGCACTCCAAGTACCCACATGTGCCCCCTCACCCTGCCGACCAAAAAGGTATGAGGTAGTCACCAGCTGGAGTTGCACATGATGGAGAGCTGGGCCCTAATAACACCAGCTTATTTGGATGCTGCTTCTGTAGCTGTCTTAGAGGGGGAAATATAATATCTAGTTGGCACTCACCTGCACTTTTGATATGCTCACCTCTGAGGAGGCACAGTAGACCTGTTGAAACTACCTTCTCTGCAGAGTGTGTAACTTCCCCTGTGACTTTCTCTTTGAAGCAAGGTGTCCTGCTGTCCATGCATAAGGGGCAGATCCACACATACAGTTTCGGGCTCACTGGGGTGGAAAAAATAGTCCATGCATAAACCAGTTTAAGATACTCATCTCTCCAGTTTGAGACTAAACTGGAAGACCAAGCAGGAAAACAAACAAACAAACAAAATTAACTTGAATTCTGAGCTGATCACTGACCCTACTGTAACAAGCTTATATTTGACAAAAGAATAATCTTATTGATAAGCAATAAGGGCTAAGTTAATCCTTATGTATAACTTTCTTATTTTCAATAGAGAGCCTCCATTTAAAAGAGAAATAGGAAGAAATCAAATAGTGTTGAAGACCTCTTTAGAAGGCTTTTTTCTTAAAGGAGTGCTTTACTGATTCTAAATAGGAGCAAAATCCCTATGAAAAGATAGTGTGCTCCCCCTGTTGACAGTTCTGTTCTGTAAATAGCACAAAGGCTGACTGAAACCAGAGCTTGCCACTGGCTTGGGTCTAGTAACTTCTAGTTGCTTTATATGCTGGGTAGCTATTGATGGTCTTTGCTCTGCTCCCTTACCTAAAGTTACAGCGGCTCTGTAGATTTCTATCCTTGTCTGCTTCTAAGGAGTTTCTTAGTCTTAACTATGGTCTTTTTTCACCCCCCTCGCCCCCCTTCAGTATTTCCAACTGTAAAGGATGATCCACTCTTAATTAATTAGGACTCCCTCTAATGAGTTCATCCTTCTATGAAGTCTAACAGTCCTCTTCTGTTGGTGTGGATCAATATATAAGACTATTTTTACGCTTTCACAAAGATTGCATTCTTGGAAACTGAAATGGTGACTAAATTCTGGAAAAAGAGAATGAGGGAGAACTGTTCACAGCTGACTAGCAGAGTGCCTTAGACATGAGAGGGTGAGTGAGGCAAGTTAGAGGGGGCATTTATCAGTGCCCATTGTAGTCACCTTTTGTTATTTGCTAAAAATATATCTAGAAGGAGAAGAAAATATATGTGCTTATTTTTCCCCAAGAAAGGAGCAGGAGTAGGTTTGTAACTTGAGTTGAGAACTGATGACTAAAAAGGGAGAGGAGCTGTCAGAACTCCTGAGACCAATTAATTAGTGATTCCTGTGTCAGTTTGCAGCTCACTCATAATCAAATGAAAAGCTAGTACATCTGCAGGGAAGGAAAAGTGTGGAGAGGGAGACTATATCAAGGGATATATTTCCTGTTAGAAAGGAGGGATGTTGGATTAAATGAGCTGGAATAAGGCCCAGGTGTGCTGCAGTATCCTGTAAATTTACAGCTGTATTAGGGTTAGCTATCAGTGTGTGCTGCCAATAAAGCAGGCTGTAGTCAGTTTGCCTGTGGCCAGTGTTAAGACTTGTAGAGTGATGATTCTGGTTGCAGACATATCTCAGACTTTATCTGCTTATGCAAAAACCATTACATGATGAAGGGGAAACATAAGAGAGCCTTCCTCTCTTGGAAACTGTTAACCAAATCAAAGCTTTTTATGGCCAGAACTGAAGCTATTGTAAGAAAGATTTTGATGATGGAGAGTTCAGAGAAGATCGACAGAAAAGGCAAGTGGGGAGGTGACTGAAAGGAGAGAAGGTTCTACTGGGGTTTTGAGTTATATAAATTAGCAGCACTCCACTGTCTTCAGTGAATCTCTGCTGACTGGTGCTTGTTATCGGTCTCTGAAATGCGTGGTCTCTGAACCAGGTTATTCTGTAGGACTGCAATTCATACCAGAAAACTGGGAGCAATTCCTTTAAGAGACTGGCTTTGCCTTGAGGTAAATTTATCAGTAATATGCCCAGAATTGGGGTACGGTGGAGGTGCGAGTCATTAAAGCACATTGTGGACCAGGAAGCGTTATTCTACTGTCTTCAGAAAAATCTGTATCCTCTGCAGATACATAGGAGTTACTACGTGGTTTTTTTTGGCTTCCTGTCACAAGATTCTCTAGAGAAAAACCCTAACCAGGGAGCAAACAGTTAAAATGAAGGCCATCATCTTGAACAGCAGAAAATATTTCTTAGACATGGTGAGACTGAGATTTCTTAGGTGCCTAGAGGTTTGTTGCTCAAGGCCTTCAAAAATTATGTGGGAGAAAACCCTACAGCATACACTACAGTGCCTAGAGTAGTGAAAGGGATGACTTGTAAAACTTTGTTCCAGAAAATACTAAAATCTGAGTTCAGACATAGGCTTTCACCATGGCTTATCTTGTCTGTATTCTACGAAAAATATCTTTCAGGGTGTTATGAACATCACAGTGATGCTGATCAGACAGCCAAGACTAGCTTGTTAAGAGTTCAATGCTGCTTTGAGAACAGAGCACTTCAGTTGTTCAGTGACTTTGTGTTTGTAGTTGTCAAGGACCTGTAACTTCCTTGTGCCCATTATGGACTGTTTAACTGGGCTCGGTTTCTTCAGAATTGTCTGTTCTGAGACTAAATTTACAGTGACTTAATTTGCTTTGAAATAAGGAAGCAAAACTGAAGATGACAACCACCTTTTCAGGGTAGTAACTCAATTTCCTCACAACTGTAAATCACAATCATTGGGGGAGGGCCAAGAGGACAAAACAACAGAGCTCAAAGTGCAGGTCAACTCTGCAATCTTTAAGTGGTTTGGGGGTTTCTTCAAATGATTAAGGGCTGTGCAATTTCCACCAGTCAGAGGTCAGCTGCTTAGAAGCAATAGCTTGTGATGTGCCAGCAGTGTTTCAGAACAGAGTGATTTGTTGATAGTCTCAGTCTAGTGGCAGAACTTCTTGAGGTGTTCAGGGCTGACTAATGTTTGGATCTTCATGGAATTCTAGTGACTCCAAGTTATTTGGCTTGTAGTATCTTTTTACAAGCGACTTATTCATAGTATCATCTGCCTAAAGACAATGATACTTTGCTTATGGTGCGACTCAAAATGGGAAATGAACATGATTACTTCCAGCATTTATTTCTGGGGAAGAGATAAATACTTAAGTGGCTAAATCGGTTTATTTTAAAGGTGACTTAGTTGCTGTTTCTAAAGAGATACTGTATCAGTATGGAAAGCTGTATTTTCTAAATGTCCTTACAGCCAAGTATCCTTGATCCTGGCAGCAGGTATTTCAGGTAGTTAGATTTTGATGTCTGCATCTAGCTCGGCTTGGGGAAGAGCAGAGGATCTCAGAACAGCATGACAGGGTTCCTTAGCACTGTTGCTGCCAAGGCTTACCACATGATTGCTGGGAGCCCTTTTCATGCACCTCCTTTTGTTCAGGCTTCAGTGAGCATCTGTGGATGGTGCTGTAGAAGGAAAGCTGTGTGTGCACTCATGCTTAGTTTCTGTATCTAGAAGAAAAGCTGTGGTTTGTGGCCAGACCATTTTGATGTTTAGTCAGGGCAATCCAAAAGATATTTAAAAACTCTACCTGCTGGTTTCCATGGGAGAGCTGTAAATTTGGTTGTGCATTGTGGTATTTGCTTCCAATGTTGCCCTTGAGTATCAGACTGAGCAAGCTGCATACAGTATTCTGTGGTGTGAGGGGGTTTTCTTTTTTGTTGCTTCAGCTGCTTGGGGGGCATGTAAGATAGATTTTGTACCCCTTGTCTACAAGCTAACTGCTATTAGACAAAGGTACAAAATATGCTACAGGAACCTCTTCTTTTTTTCTAAAACTTTTTATGGTGTGATACATGTAGTGATGGTGTGAGGTAACAAATGCATGTTAGCTACTCTCACTGACTGTCTCAAACCCTCACCTTATGGGTGTGTCCTCTGTCCACTCTAGGAGGAGGAACAGATTTCTTACCACGCCAGGAACTTCTTTTTGAGGCACAATTGTAAGCAAAGATTCAGGACATGAAGTTCTATTACAGAAAAGTGATCCTGGTTTGGAGTGGTCACCTGCTTCTTTATCCAGAGTAAGACCAAGGTTAGGTTTGAGCTAATGATGACTCCTGCCTTGGCCATGTCAGGTTATGTCAGATCTAATTTGAGTGTGTTCACACTAAAAGCTTCTGCCCTGAAGCTGTTACAAGATGGAGAGGGATAGGGGTACTAAAATACATGTTCATGTGTAGATGCAGCCCAACATGACTTTCTCTGGCTAGTTTGTAGGACTGTGGGTGAATGCTGAAGGTGAGCCAGTCTTTATCAAGCAGTAGGTTGGTGGTAGTGCTATACTCTTCATCTCAGCAAGAGGTAAAAGGAATCAGTACATACCATTAGGCTGCAAGAGAGATTGCAACTTCTCTTTCTGCCCCCAGGTGTGGTACCCAGAGCATCCGTTGAGTATCTGATTTCAAACCGAATATCTGCGGATAAGCTTAGGCTTTTAAAATTGTGGTGTGTAAGGGGTCTCTTGCATGCTGCTGTTCAGAGACTTGTGATTGCTTGTGTCCGTCATTTTCCTGTTGCTTTCTGTTGGTGTCTGAAAGCTGCCTGGCTTTGCTTTCTGTTTGTGGCAGCAGGTCTGGTCCTTTCTCAAGAGAGGTGGTAAAAGGTTGGCTCTGGACTTTGGATCGTCATACAACATGAAGTTGGACTACTGCTTTTGTTTTAAAGTTGTACAACCACTTTTTGTGGAAGCTGGTTAACTAACTAAAGACGTAACAGACTAATGACCTCTAGAGAAAACAAGCTTTTTGTAGTCACCCAGTCTGCATGAAAGATCACTGGTATTTTTTCGGTGATCTAGTAAGCTAAAGAAGTGTAGTAGATGTGCTTACATCCATAGCTTCATCCTGTTTCCCATACATACACTGATACGTAGCTCTTAGCTTTCTCTGTTCCTGGGAGTCCACCTCTATCAGCCTGGGTTCCTCCAAACACTTCAGACTGTTTTAGACTTTCTATAGCTCTCTTGAAAGAAAGGCAGCCTGTCTTTCCATCGCTGTGTAAGAGAAATCTTATGGCTGGTCTCTCCCTGAGTCTGAGATAACACCAGAAATACTTAAGTGGAATGTGGCAGCAAAATGGTTTCTGAAGCTGCATTTTTAGGTCTGAATGAGGAGGACATTCCCTGTCTGGACATTCACGTGGTGTCTGCTCACAGCTTTACACATTTGTATTCAGGTCTAGAAAAATGAAGTGTGTGTCAGTTGGAAAAGCAGACTCTTCAGTGCTAGTTCACTCTGTGCTCATGTCTAACTTAGTTTGGTTTCTTAACAGTAATAAGGACTATTTTGTTGTCCTCCTAAAACTTTTCAGATAGAACAAGAATGAGAGGATATTCTTGTCTTGACCACTCATCAAGCTGTTGCTAAATTAATGACTAAACATTTAGATGAGTAATGCTGCTTCTTATGGTGTGGGCGTGTACATCATATAATTATATGGGTATGCCAGCGTAACCTGTCATTTTTTTTCCTGTCTCCGCCTACCTCCCTCTTCTCTTTTTTTTCAGAGTACTTGAATCCTGACAACGGAGGGCAGCAGATGTTCTCTATAAGTGATGCTTTTATTAAAGGTAAGGGGAACTTTCAAATGTTGCTGTTGTGTGGTTTAGTATAATGATCAAAACTCCTCAATACTCCTTTAATAGAGAATTGACCCTTTGAAGAGGTTTACTTGATTGTAAACTTAAAGTTATTTGTGGAGAAACTTGTATGTAAACTGCACTCTAACCTCTTTCGGATGCACTTGCAAGCTGTCTACTGGCTTCTTGGATTTCTTGATTTAAAAGCACTCTAGGAAAGTCTTAAATAAATAAAGTAAAAGCTAAGTGGCAAGGTTTGTCATTTTTGTTCATAACTTCCCCACCTACAAACTTGTATAATATGCACTAATTCTGACTTTCTGTGCAAGGAAACAAACATCTGATGTGATTAATTGCACTTTTACTGAGTAGCTCAAAACTTCATCTCTTAAATCTTTCTGGGTTTCCTGTCACTACTGCTACTGGAAGGAAAGGCCCCTGGACACAGCTGTGAGTTTAAACCATGTGCCTTCCAGTATTATGGCCAGGTGTACTTGTGGGCTTTTTCCCCAGTTGATGCTACTTTGATGCTATGATTGATTTTTTTTTTTTTTTTTTTGGGGGGGGGGGGCTCATAAAAGGAGGAAATGAGGGGGAAACCCAGTATCTGTGCAGTCAGAAAAATTAAATCTTTAGATAAACTGATGCTTGATTTATAACTGGGCTTTTGCAGAGAGGGGAAAGGGAAAAAACCTATGTAATTTCTGTTAGTCTCTTATATAGCTAATATTGAGTAAGGAGCATCTGGAAGAAATAAATTACTGCTTTTAAAGACTTTCTTCAATATAATAAGAATTGCAATATTATAAGGATTCTGCAGTCAGATCATGCACTCAGAGTTGTTTTAAGCTTGAACTGTGAAGGCTTACATGCTTGCTGATGAAAAGTTATGCACTATTAACGTAAATGACTTATAACAGTCACCCATCATGAGAATGGGGAAGTTTCTGACTGCCCTCTAGAATATCATAATACCTTTGTGGGAAATAACCTAATAGCTCTTTCAAAGCGCAGAAAACTGTATTGAAATAGCCTCTGATCTTGGCACTGCGAAACTAGCAGAGAATAGTTCTAAGCACTTTCTGCATAGTATAGGGGCTGAAAGTGGCAGTGACCCCCTCCAAGGGGGGACTCTCCTATACTGTTGAAACATGCTTTCTGTTTCCAAAACTAGAAATTGGTATAGCTTATGCTGGCATTTAGGGTTTAAAAAAAAAAATAGTATAGATGCACCAGCCTGCCAACAGCTCCTTCTGGACCTAACTAGCAAAGTGATGGTGGGTGGGATCAGGACTACAGGTCATGTAGAGGTTCTGACTCTGATGTCTAAATTGGCAGCATAGCATTTCTTCAAAATATTTTCAGGAGACCTGCTAAATAAGACCTTTACCAAGCTATTTTTTGGAACTTAGGCCCAGGAAAATGAGCTACTCTTTGTCAGTTATATTCATATAGGCCAGTATTTTTATTATCGTTAATGCTGGTCTACCAGACTTAATCTAGGCTGGTATAATCTGGTAGCACAGTAGCAAATGTTTCTCTTTGGACAACCTGGATATAGGGTTAATAAGTTTTGAGATTGTTTTGGAAAGTAAAGGAGGCTTACTGAGAAGACTTGGGTTGACTGAAGATTGAACTATCAGTGTCTTTTGTGGGAGAGGGGTCAGATAGATAAGAAATGAAATATTCTTATAATGAGAAATAGGTGTTCTGTTGTATCTGCTTGATAACGGAATACCCAATAATTGTACTTGCAGCACATGATAGTGTTCTTGGTAAGCTGTTCAGCCAAAGCTTGACTTTAAAATTAAGATGAAGAAGAAAAGATTATTATTATTATTTATTTTATTTTATTAGAACAAAAAGAGCAAATCTTCTCTGCTTTCAAGAAGGGTGTTAAAATGCAAATGTCCTTGTGCTGTAGCTTGAATTAAATTGCTGGATACTTCTAATGCTAATTCTATGTAGATGCCTTTAAAGCAGTAGCTTTTTGTGAATGAAATTAGTGCCTTTGACCAATCTTCTAAATATACAAGACATTATGCATTATAATGATACAAGATATTTTGAATTTGCTACTTATTTATAGGCAACACTGTGATACAACTTTCTTCTTCTGGAACTGACTATTACTGAATTTGCAAAGACAAGGGAAAAACAAGCTATCTGCTCTATACTGGCAATATAAGAATTCCAGTAGCTCACTTTTCCTTTGTACGCTTACCACTGCTATACTCAATACTGTTTGCAGCTTCATGCTATCATAACTTCTAGCTCAAACTCAGCATTTCAGGAAGCTTAGACTGATGTCTTAGCAAAGTCTTTCCTTTTGAAGTAGCCTTTCAGAAAGACACGGGTGTCCAACTGTGGCCTTATGAACAAGGTTGGTTTGTCTCTTACAGAATCGTTGTTCAACAGGAGGGTGGAGGAGAAGTCCAAAGAACTCTTTTTCACACCGCTAGGCTGGCACCACAGCAATCTGGATCTGCTGAGAGAAGAGAATGGGGAGAAACAAGCCATGGAAAGGCTGCTGTAAGAAAAATGTAGAAAAAAGTTTGCATATCTCGAGTAACAATTCCTGAAGCCCTGTTGTTCCACCAACTTTCAGTGGGACTTGGCCTCCCGTGGACAGTATAAGGGACTAATATACATTAAGAAAAAGATGTTTTTACATTATCTTTTGATTGTTTTCTTTCCTTGGATTTTATACCTTGAAGTAAGAGAACAAAAGTTGATTGTAGAACATCCTAGACAGCTGTTTCTTCAGATGGCTTACTGCACTGTAAATGTTAAGAAATTAATTTCTGAAAGGTGACTTCAACTAATCACTGCTTTGTATTTCCCCCACCACAAACTTAATCACTTTACTTTTTCTTATAGTTCTGCTAATCACAACCACATGATGGCACTGCTTCAGCAGCTTCTGTACAATGAGTCCCTGTCACTGTCCTGGAGGGATATCATTGTACCTGTGGTCTGCCAGGTAGTTCAGACTGTGCGGCCTGATGTCAAAAACAGAGATGATGACATGGATATACGTCAATTTGTCCACATCAAAAAAGTGAGTTTCAGCGAATGGATGTAGAGAAGAGGAGGATGTAGCTGTTGGCAGCACCCTTTGTTTGAAGAGAAGGGTCCCCTTTCCCTCACCCCCAGCATGTTCAGTGGTATAACTGGCAAACACGTTTCTTTTGGGTGAGGTGGAAAAGAAGGAAACTTTGCATCTTCTGTGCAAGGTGCTTTAATGCCCTGGAGCTGACATCTTTCAGGCTATAGGCTGCAGAAGGTAGCAAAGAGCAACACCTTTGTGATGACTTTATTCCATTTTTGGCTTCTGCTTGTTCTGTGCTTGGATTGGAGAGGTGCTGAGCACTGGATAGGTAGCTTGCAGGACTCTGTAGCAATCTCTTGCCCTGTAACTACCCATTACCCAATCTGTGATTATGGAGGAGTTAACTCTTCCCGTGCAAAGCACAAGGACTTTCCTTACAGAGAAAAGCTTATTTGTTATCGGATGCTGCATCCAGTTCTGCCAGACAGCCCAGTGATGACGCTGCTGAACTGCAAGGCTGGAGTTGTGGCTTACAGAGTTTCTCCTGTGAGGCTGATGTGACAGTAACCTCCAAGGAGCTGTTGGGACTGACGATCACAGGCTCCTCCTTGGCAGAAACTCCCCTCAGGAGGCTTCTTTTATTTTGGCAGCCATGGAGAGCCTTATGTTTCTGGTGGTAGTTCTGTGACATCTATTCAGGCAACATCAGTTGTTGCTGCTGCCTCTCCTGAAACTCGGGCTCAAAGAGAGATTTAGATCCGAATGCCCTTTATAGGTGTTTTCATAACACTGTGATAACAAACATTCCTTGAAACATGATATTTAGAAACCTGTTCTCTGGTGTTTATTGTTCTTGTGGTTGGCTATGACTATAGACACACCATTTGGTGTTCAAATAGTAGGCGGAGGTGTGATTTCTGTGCACTCTTGCTTGTTATTAGTGGAAATGGCATGTGCATGTGTTATATGCATATATGTGCATATATGGCGTATGTTCCTCTTGGCCTGTAGAACTTGGGTTCCCTTGTCTTACAGCATGTACTCAATTTAATGAATGGTGCATCTGTCAGGAGGGGCCTGGAGATCCTGGAACTTTAATGTTTGGTCTCATGTTGTTGTCTTTAGTCTGACAGACTGTAAAGGAAAAGAGCTGTGTATGCACCATGACAGTATCTGATCTTTCATCTGCTAGTTGAAGGTGTAGTTGAAGTCTGCACATCTGCAGCAATAAGTGTTTTGTGTGTTGTTTACTGCATTTAGAAGTTATGGGAATGTATGACAACCCTGAAAGTGTTCAACTTTCTCTGTTCTATTAGATCCCTGGTGGAAAGAAGTTTGATTCCATGGTGGTGAATGGATTTGTTTGCACTAAGAATGTTGCACACAAAAAGGTAACACAGGCTTGATAATCAACTATTGGCTCTAGTGCATGCTGAGGACACAAGTGTGCGGTGACTTCCTTCCTTTCTGGGTTATGAAGCCTCTCTCCCCACTCTAGAGGTTTGTGGGCTTTCTTTAGCCTGCTGAGTCCTTGAACAAGGATGGCTTTTAAATGTGAGCATATTGTGTGTTTCTATCCAAAGCTGTTTTTTTAGCCCAGGGATTCTAATGAGGAAAACCAAACATTCCCCATGCATGTATAGCAAACAACCCTTTCACTCCCGCCACCCTGAAGGACAACTATAATTATCCCAAGAATTAGCCAGAAAGACTTTTGTGATCCTGACTTATGACAGTATAATAAAATGAGGTTTTAACATAAGGCAGGAGGTCAGAATGGAGACTTTGGAGTACATCAAGATTTCAAGGTTCTGGGTGGTGACTGTAGGAACCTCCAGCATTGCACTCTTATGGGACAGCAGTTGTCTTGTAACACGGGGAAATACCCAGAGCTGGCTGTAACATGCTCATAAGGGGGAAGAATGTGTAGCTGCGGGGGTTTTTTTGTTTTTTTTAAAAAAAAAAAAAAGTGTGATGGAATGTCTTCCCCCTGCCCCCCCTTTCTGTTTTCTCTTCCCTTACAGATATATCTTTTGTTCTAACTGGTTTATCTTTCCCAGATGAACTCCTGCATAAAAAATCCCAAAATTCTTCTGCTGAAGTGTTCAATTGAGTACCTCTACCGAGAAGAAACAAAGTTTACCTGCATAGACCCTATAGTACTTCAGGTCAGAGCATTTTTCTGGCTTTGTTAATTGCCTGTGGCCCAGTGATTCAAACAAAACAGTGATCAGTGCAAATCTAATTTCTGAGTGTGTGAGGTAGACTTGAGTTGGTGGGATTGCACAGGAAAGGCAAAACTACTCTTGTAGCAGTTAGCTAAGGAAACTGCTACAGAAAATACAGTATAAATTTGTCTTGTGCTGAAGGCTTTTGGGCACCAAGCATTACATGTACTGAGAGCAATTTTATGATCTTTGTAATTATGGAGTGCTTTAAAAACCATGTTTAGTTTTTAAGGATGTACTATACAATAAACACATGGCTCTGAAGGTCAGAGCTAGACATGGCTTAGATGGGCAGAAGAATGTTAAAGAAGTGAGTATAAGTGAGAGTTAGGCTGTGCCCACATTATTTCTTATCAGGCTTGGAAAAGTGGGACAACACCCAACCTAATGAAGTGGTGAATTACAGAATGTTACTTTGGAACAAGTGCTTTGCCTTTGTGAGCAGGGAGATGCCATGGGTGTGAAAAAGCTGAGGCAGATAGACTTTTTCTCTTTAACCCCCTGTGTGCCTGTCTGAGGATTAGTCTTCAGGTCTTGGCTGGAATGAATGTAGCATGGGTGTTTGGTGCCCTACTGACCTTGAGCCATAAAGTCTGAATCTATATTTGACTGTTTCCTTAAAATGCATCTGAGGCTAGCTGCGTTTGCTGCTTAATAGATAGGATTACAGGAAAGAAAGCATTAGCAGTATTACTTATCCCTGCTAAGTGAGTTGATTTTTCCAGTAAAGGTTTAAAGGATCTATCCTTATTCTGAACAGGTTAGAAGTATCTACTCGTCTTTCTGAATATTGTTCACTGTGATTGTTTCAGTGTCTGCTTCAGAACATGATTATAATTATTTTTATATCTGCATTGAAGTCCTATGTGATGGGGAATACTACAGAAATACTAGTTCAGCTGAACAGGTCGACTTCTGGTAAAAGCTTCATCTTTGCTGCTGCACTGATGTGAATGTTTGTCCTGAGGTCTTGACAAACAGCTGATAAACTGAGTGTTGTTGCAGCTGGAGGAGGGGAGGGGAGAAATGTGTGCAGTAGGCAACTGATGATGCTTTTTGGATAGCTGGTTTTCTTTTCTTTTTTGGAAAGTTCGGTATTGAAATGAGAGAGAAATAAATGTTAAGGATTTAAGTCTTTTCTCAGAGACAGGTTTGCAGTATTACTGCCATGCTTTGCTCCTGTCTGCAGGAAAGGGAGTTCTTGAAAAACTATGTGCAGCGGATAGTTGATGTCAGGCCTAATTTGGTCCTTGTTGAGAAGACTGTGTCCCGGATTGCCCAGGACATGCTGCTAGAGCATGGTATCACTCTGGTCATCAACGTCAAGCCGGTGAGTGTTTCGTGGCAGAGTCAGCCTGGGCCTTGTGGTGGATCTTGAATTCCTCTGTGTAGGAGGCTCACTGGAGAAAGCAAAAAGTTGTCTTTATTTTCTCTTCTAACAAAACCTGGAGCTGCTTTTTAAATATTTTTAATAATTTATTAAATTATTTTTAAAAATGACACTGTTATTTTCTAGAGGAAGTTAATGATGCTAGTGTAGCCCTTAGATTCCTTTTTTTGCCCTTTTAAATTCTTACTGCCCTTCTCATTTTCACAGCAAGTGTTAGACCGGGTAAGTCGAATGACCCAGGGAGACTTAGTGATGTCAATGGATCAACTATTGACCAAACCACGTTTGGGAACCTGTCATAAATTT
The DNA here is from genome assembly GCF_003343035.1 of Apteryx rowi. Lineage (NCBI taxonomy): Eukaryota > Metazoa > Chordata > Aves > Apterygiformes > Apterygidae > Apteryx > Apteryx rowi. The sequence goes on along the minus strand of NW_020447419.1, from coordinate 4,210,230 downwards.
TACATGCAAGTGTTCCAGTTGCCCAATGGTGAGTAAAGATCAATGTGTCCTAGCTTGTTTGCCTGAGAGAATAAATGTCTTACTCATCATAACTAGATCTGAACTGTTGGGTCCCTTGTGTGATCAAGTGTTATCCTTCCTGTTAATCTCTTTTTACTTCTGAACAACTTGAACAACTACAGTGAACTAAGATTGCGGACATGAGCACGGTCAAGAAGTGCCAGATTTCACTTTCTTCCTGAGATGAGAGGCACTAGATTTTAATTGGACTGGCACGTTCCATCTGAACGGACACACACATTCTTTAGCTCAACTTCATGCTCAAAACAGGAAGAGCTATATTCGGGTTGCTCAGGGTCTTGTCTAGCGAAGTTTTGAAAATCTTTCAGGATGGAGATTTCACAGCCTCTCTAAGCACCTGTTTAGTTGCTTAATCATCTTCCCCATAAAGAATTTTTCAACATGTCCAATCTATTTACCCTGTTGCAATTTGTGCCCACTGCCTCTTGTCTTTTTACTGTGCATCTCTGGGAAATCAGGCTCCTTTTTCCTCTGTAACCTGCTTTAGACAGTGGAAGTTTGCAAAGAAAGAAGGAAGAGATGCTGCCTGATAGGTTACCATGACGCACATAAACACTGATTACAATTCTTTGTGGGAAAAGCAGTCTTTGCATCTCTTTGCCTTTCCCCTCTCCAGCTTTGAAACTGCACTCTAAAGCTTATAAAGCCTTTAACTGTTAAGGCTGAGCAAATGTACTTGGGAGGATAATGGTTCTTTTGCTTCACTGCTTCTCACCCTGTCCCTGAGTCTGCAGTGATCTTTGAACATGCTCTTTGGGTTGACGTGTTCTATGTGGTTTTGACTTGGACTCTACGATGACTTGTTCTACAAAGCAGGGAAAGCTTACAGCAAAGGCTCGTTTTGTTAGCAAAAGTAAGAGTTATTTCAATATAGTGATGTGAATTTCTGCAGATGGATTGTGCTACCTGTGTTATTTACTGTTTAGTTTCTGTTACAGGCTCTTTGTGTGAGATACCTGAGAGCAGGTTAATTGTAGCTGTCATCCCTACCCTTCTGTTTTTGTCTTTGTTTTTTCCTAGATCAAACAAAAACTCTGATGTTCTTTGAAGGGTGTCCCCAGCATCTGGGTTGCACTATCAAGTTGTGTGGTGCTGCAGAGTATGAGCTGGCCCGTGTGAAGGAGATCCTGATTTTCATGGTCTGTGTGGCTTATCATTCCCAGCTGGAAATCTCTTTCCTTATGGATGAGTTTGCCATGCCCCCTACTCTAACCAAAAATGCCTCATTTCACTCCCTTATTGAGGAGCCAGGAGATGAAAATGAACATCAGAACCTCTTCAATGGAGAGGACTTCAGCACAGCCATCAGAGACATTGAACTCTCTTCTGACAAACTTCCTGTCATCTCTGAGTCAGTGTCCTCTGATGAGGTCAGCTTGGTTGAACAAAGAGGTTTGTTTGAGAGAGGTGACCAAGAGAGCAGTCAGCAAGAAACAGTGTGCTCAAAACAGCAAGAGCACCACAAAATAGAGTCACCATTTCCAGTGTTCAACTCTGTACCTCCTGCAATACCTGAAACATCCCTGCTGCCCCTCCATGGCATGGACCAGCACTTGGTCACTCTGGATAGCCAGCCCCTAGAGACTCTGCAACAGGCAGATGACCTGCAGGAGTCCAAGAGTCAGATGAGAGTCTTCAGAGACCCTCTCCAGGATGATACTGGCTTATATGTCACAGAAGAAGTAGCTTCCTCTGAGGATCGTCTCAAGACTTACTCTGCAGCATTTAAGCAGGAGTTGAAAGATGTTATTCTCTGCATTTCTCCTGTTATGATGTTCCGTGAACCATTTCTTTTGACAGAAAAAGGCATGAGGTGTCCTGCCAGGGAATACTTCCCTGAGCAAGTTTATTGGTCTCCTCTCCTCAATAAGGAATACAAGGAGTTGGAGAGCAGAAGGAAGAAACAGTTAYTGCGGGATCTGTCTGGACTGCAAGGGATGAATGGGAGTATCCAAGCCAAGACTATCCAAATTTTACCTTCCCACGAGTTGGTTAATACTAGAATAGCTGAGCATCTAGGTGACAGTCGGAGCTTAGCCAGAATGCTGGCTGACTATCGGGCGAGAGGAGGGAGGATACTACAGAAAAACACGGATCCCTTTGCCCAAAGTAAGGATGTGTCCAGTGTCCCTACCGGAAAAACTGGATGCAGAATTGAAGAGGATGAGAAAGGACTTGCCCAGAGTGAATCCTCATGGTCTAATAAGGTAAGACTTAAGCTATGCTATTGGAAGCACATGGGTGCAAGTTTTTCCTGGCAGTGCAGAAGGCTTAGTGTTTTGTATTAAATGGTAAACCAAAGTTGTTTTTTTTGGTTTTTTTTGGTTTTTTTTTTTTGGATGGATCAAAAACAACATTTCAGATTGTAGTGCTCTGGGTACTTAAACTGATGTAATTGGGGATTAGGTGGGTTTGAGAAAGCAGAATGGGGAACTGACTGCAAAACTTGTCTGAGAAGGGAAAAGCTAATGAGATTCCACTTTCTGACATCCTGAAAAGTGCACAAAGTCAACTCAAAATCATGGTTTAGTACGCTGTCTGTTCAGCTCGGCTGTATGACTAGTTCCTGAAAATGATTACATGGAGAGGGAGAAAATGCCTTTGTTTCTGAAATTGGACTTTCCAGCTGTTTATACTGGTGATTTCTGAAGGTATTATATTTCAGTCTTCAGGAGGCTTAGTGTAATGGAAATGGCATGTAATTACAGGCTGTAATTATGTTAAAATATTTGATTATTTTTAAAAGCTTGGGTGATCTGGAGAAGTGTGAGAATCTCAATTCAAAAAAAAAAAAACTTTTTAGAAATTTCAAAGCAAGGCTGGGTGTATTTGTAACCAAAAATATTTAAAGGTAGGAGAAACTGTGTGCCATGAAAGTAGCTAACTTGTGTTTGAGGAAAAAGATCTTGGGACTTTCTTGCACTGGAAGCTGTACAGGAAAAAAGACCATGAAAAGGAGTAATAGAACTGGTCTTTAGCAATAGTCAAACATTTTAGACCCTGAGTGACTCTCAGCCCCCATGTTCATAAGCAGTAGTCACTTCTTAGTCAGTGCTTAAAATGAACTGAAAATCTGTTTAACTTCACAGACCGTATGGGCTGTAAGAGGAACCATTGCTCTGGATCAGACTGGTCAATACTGTTACGTTTATTCAGTGACCAAAGAAAAGTGTTTGCTAACTCTATAGTTCTGTGGGGTGTAGAAGGGGAGACAGTCTCACTCCAGCATCTGTTTGCAGAGCAGGACAGAAAGTTGAAGAGTCTACTTTCTGTAGCCTGAATGAGTAATTAAGGTATAAATATATTGGCAAAGCTTTGACTTCTTCAGATGATGACCTGCTAGCCTCCAGATGGAGGCATGTCCTGTTTAAGATGCGCTAAAATGTGATGTGTCTTGGAGACTTTGTCACTCCCCCTCCCCCTTAAATTCAGTCCTCCTTAGCTTGCTTTCCACTGTAATATTCATGCACATGCATCACTTGCATTATGCATATTAGTTATGCTGTTCTAAAAACAGCCCTTAGCATTTACACAAGGTACAAGTCTACCTAAAGCTCTAGGATAATGTGAGGTTAATCTGTTGAAAAGGAACAAACAGGGATTTGCCTTTAAATAAAACTACCAGAAAAGAATTTTGTGTCATCAGGAGTTGTGTGTGGATGAAAGTGTCTGCAACCAGTGAATGAATTTTTCTCTCCACCAGGTGGACTGCCTGAGTCCAGTAAACCATCAGAGGCTCTGTGTTCTCTTCAGTAGCTCTTCTGCTCAGTCCAGCAATGCTCCAAGTGCCTGCGTTAGCCCCTGGTATGAAAACTACTTCTCTACAGCTTACCTAGTTGCTTGGTGTTTTTTTATTTTTATTCCCCCCCCCCCCCCCCCCCCCCCGACAAGGTCAATGCTTGCTTCAAAGTAACTTTTCATTAAGGACTCCTGGGAAGGTTGTATCCACCCTCTAACAAGCAAACTGTTGCCACAAGAATATTCTTATCAGGTGGGGTAGAGCAGTATCCCCGAGTCTTTGCCGTCCTTGAGGCATGACTGAGAAAGCCCAGCCTAGCGCTGGATGCTTCAGTTGTGCCTTTGACTGCGGAGTGTAGTGTATGTGTGGGGAGGGCGCTGCATGCAGTCTTGTGGGGGCGACTTGGTGTGTATAAACACAGAAGAATGTCCAAGCCCAAAATTAAGACTTGAGAGAGAATTTTAGAAAGAATACTTCTAGATTGTATTATCAGGGGAGTGGCATTTGAATAAACAGCTTGCTTTCTCATATTAAAGTCAGCAGCATTAAAAGCTTTAGCTGTATGTCTAACTTTGAGGCTGTAATTAGTTGGTGGCATGTAACTTGTGACAGACTTTTTGGCAGTAACCTGGGACAGGTCCCAGTGTTTCTTCACCTGGCTCAGATGAAAATAAAGAGATGGTGGCATCTTTCTTATAGGGGAAAGGTCTAGGGTTCCTGTACAAAGCTGAGGAATGAGCCAAAGGTGGTGAAAACCATTTCATTAAAAAGCAGCAATAAAATTACAGGCATTAGTCAGAAAAGTCTGAATTGTGATGCTTACCTTGATGTACGTTTTAAGTGGCTTGCTCACTTCAGATTCTGAGAATTCACAAGTTGCCATTAAATTTTTCTTGGAGGGGAGTAGGAGTCTGTAGGCTTTTTCCATCTTCTAGGTGTGCCTTTTTTGTAACTGTTAAAATGTTAATGTTTGAGACTTCAAACTGTATAGACTTTTGTGTCTAGATATTCCAGGACAAGAAGTTCAAAAGTGCAATTGAATTGTATTCAACTTTTAAATGTCAAGTTTAAAGTTGTTCCAGTAGGAACTCGAATCACTCCAGTATTAGCAAACTTTAAACTTGACAGCAGGGGTCTGGGAAGGGTAGTGAAGGGAAAAAAGGCTTTGAGTACAGGGCTGAAAACAACCATGCTGTAGCCGTAGATTTGTGAATTGAAGCCATTCCACAGCTAACAGTGGCAGGATCCCTCTCTAAAGCTTTTGTTCCTTTTCTACTTTAGGATTGTGACCATGGAGTTCTATGGGAAAAATGACCTCACACTGGGTGTGTTTCTGGAACGCTACTGTTTCAGGTAAGGAAGAACTTATTCCAAATCAGTACAGGCATGCTCTTAAAAAATCCTGACGATCCAGTTGTGTACTGGGAAAGCTTACCACCTAAATCTGCTTTTCCATTTGCTTTATTAGCATGCTGTAGTGAAACAGGAACTGGGTTTAGGAATTCACTTACTCATGCTCAGTTCTTATAAGCAAATACATCCACTGCTTTCCCACTTCCATCCTCTCCCTCTTATTTCTTTTAATGAGGAAATGGAACAGATGATGCAACAAGACTTGTAAGTTCATAAAGTCAAATGTGATCACTCAAGTACTTTCTTGTAATGTATTCCAGATAGCTTTTTCAAGGCAAATAACTGTATGGTCATAATTTTCTGTGGTTCCTCTTGGAACTTTCATACCAGTTTTGGAAAAAACTATTCCCTCAGAGTTATCGGAACATCTCAGAGTAAGGCCTTGTCATATCTCCCAGGATGCTGATGTAAATGGTCCAAAACATTTTTATCCTTGGCAAAATTTCATGTGATTTGTTTCATGTGACTGGGGTATAAGTTGCTACTGTTCACTAATATCCTGCTACCAGAGCTGCATACAAAGTCCTAGCAGGCTGAGAAGCTGGGTGGATAGTTTGTGGGTTCTCACAAGACAAAATTGCTCTGTTCTCTCCATTGGCAACTTGCAACAGCAAAATGCACTTGGTGTTCAAACTTCTCTGGAGGGACAAGTCCTGCTTGTGCTAGACAATAGGGAAGAGGAACTTAATAGTCCACTTCAGGTTCCTGTTTCTCTCTGCTGCCTAGCTGTCCTGTACTAAAGTGAACCCCCTCAATACTCCCCGTAGTTTCAGCAAATAAAACCCTTGGGATTCCTTCCCCCACCTGTATGAGCAAGGAGGATCTGGCCTTTAAGTTCTTACTTCTTTAAAGATTTTTCCTGTTTCACCTTGATGTCAAAAGTATTCAGCTTTCTTTTTTTTTTTTGATGTTGGTCTCTCTGCTGCATGACTTGGAAGACACCCATCCAAGGAGAGGTCATGAATTTTTCTGAAGAGGTGATATGGCAACACTTTATTCATCTCTTTCTTCAGGAGCTGAAACATTAAAGTTTTGGAGGCTCTTTGGTACATCTTTGTCCCCAGTGACCTTTGATCTGGGATGCTGCCAAGGTGCTATTCTAATTTGGTGCCAAGCACTTCTTGGTGCTTGATCCCTATTTTGTGGACTATATGGAATACATTGGTAGAGTCAGTCTTATCCTGGAAAGGTTATGATATCCACTGATACCCAGTCACTGCTTTTGGGACCTGCACAGCCATTGCTGGCAAGAGAACCTCCCTACATGCTACTCCTAAATAAGTGCACTTTACTAAGCCTTTAGTGAAGACTGTTTCTGCAGAGTGGACTTTCACAGTAAAGATCTAGTATGCATTTTAATGCCATGATACTAATATGTTGAATCAGCTCTTTAGGAGTGCCTAGCACATGGTGATTTACCAGTGTCTCCATATTTCTTTCTAAGGCCTTCCTACCAGTGCCCCAGCATGTTCTGTGAAACCCCAATGGTGCACCACATTCGTCGCTTTGTCCATGGGCAAGGCTGTGTGCAAATTGTGTTAAAGGAGCTGGACTCCCCGGTCCCTGGATACCAGCACACGATTCTTACCTACTCCTGGTGTAGACTGTGCAAACAGGTAAGTATGCAGACTTAAAAACTGTTGCTGTTCCTCCTGTAGTGTTCCTATGGTGGCTGGCCTTGTATGGAAAGGCTGCATTTTTGAGAAAGTGCCCATTCTTGGAGTTATGGGTAAACTAGTACAAAACCTGTTACTGATGTAGGCGTTTTCATGTGTCTACAAATTCCTTTCTCAGAATTGCATCTGAGGGTGAAACATCTTGTGATGGGCTCCTGTTGGAGAGAGTCAAACCTAGCCCCTGACAGGATAGGTTTTAAATGGAGTTGATATATTGCTGCAAGTGAATTGCTGACACAGGAGGGAAAGACTAGAGTTGTTCTCTTAAACGGGAAGAGTATGGTCCATTGCCTGAAGTGAAGCCATGAAAGCAACTGAAGAATGTGTGTATAGGGAAGGGCAGACACTGAGACCTGCTAGTTTAGTAACTGGCTTAAAACCACTTAGTTTTTTTTGTAATCTGCCATAGACTGGGCAGTCTGTGCTGAGTCAGTAGTGACTGATGTGATGTCTGGACTTCCTTTAGTAGAGCCTAGAAAGTAAATAAAATCTTCATTGAATGAGTGATTGCTTTGAAAACCACAAGTTAGTAAGATTGCATATTATCTGAGACTTCTGTAATTTAGTGAACAGTATACTCATCTCTAGCTAAACTTACTGTAAAACTTAGGAGCCTTCAAAGGGACAAGAACAAAACTTAATTAAACAAGATTCACCCAGTGCCTCAAACTGGAAAACACTTTAATTACCAATGCAAATGACTCAATTCACCTACTTAATGCTAGCTTAAACATGGGTATTGGATTTAAAGATATCTGGAGGAAGTTAACTTAATTGCTGAAGGCAAGCCCTATTTTGCTATGTACGTTCCTGTTCCATAACCTTTTATTTCAGTGTACTCATGTAAACACTAATATGTTTGTGGCTATTAGGTATGTATAAATAGGTGGCTACTCTAAGCTTGCAAGTACTGCTGGAGTTGAAATACACTGCAGAGCAATACCAATGTATTTCTAGTTAAAGAATCACCGTGGAAGAAGTGTATAATGAAACCATTGCCGCTGACAATGTGCTGCTGGAAATTGCCCCTCTGCAGAGAAATAGTGTCCCAGATATGAGCTTCCAAGGATATATTTGGACTCCCTCAAGTTACACTTGCAGTCTTCTCTGTCTAGCAATTGCTGCTTATCCAGTTTATTGTAACTATGTGTGTGTTGCCCTTAGCTTCCTATAAACACCATAGTTTTTGTTGATACATTTCAGAGTCATAAGCACTTCTGTTACTAGATGTATTAGACTGCTATCTAGGTTACACTGTCCTTAACTTCATCCTTCAAGCCCAGGGTTAAGATATTTTGCTTTCAATTTTCAGGTGACGCCAGTTGTCCCACTTTCCAATGATTCTTGGTCTATGTCTTTTGCAAAATACCTCGAGCTGAGATTCTACGGGCACCAGTACACCCGAAGGGCCAATGCAGAGCCTTGTGGTCACTCCATTCACCATGACTATCATCAGTATTTTTCTTATAATCAGATGGTGGCATCTTTCAGGTGAGGTCCATTGCTAGAAACCTTCCTTTGTCTAGTATTATGTGAAGCATATGGTCAGGTAAGGATTCCTCAAGTCTGTCCTTCACTTTGAATACAGCGTGGAGTAGTGTGACTGTGCTATAACCACAAGGGCAGGTATGCATGTTGGCTTGCGGAGGGTATTGTGGGTACCATCACTGCTCTACGTGGGGTGCGCAGCATTCATAAGAAAGGATGGTTGCAATTCATGGTATGGAAGGGCAGTAATGGGTGATCTCTGTTTTAAAGAACTTCTCCCTGTCTAGTCTAGAAGACTTTCAGAATTTTATTTTTGCAGCATGATGGATAAATTATCATGCTGTTACTTGCTGCTAAAATTAACTAAAGCCCTGGAAACATCAACAGTGCCTATTTCATATAAAGCCACAAACTGCAACATGGTGCAGAAGTACTGTATGGGGAGACTTCTATTAACAGCTGTCTCTTTGCCTTCTCAGCTACTCTCCGATCCGTCTGCTTGAAGTGTGTGTCCCACTCCCCAAAATCTACATCAAAAGACAGGCTCCATTAAAAGTTACTATTTTGCAGGATCTCAAGGACTTCTCTCAAAAGTGAGCTTTGCTTTCATGCCTTCCTCAGTTTATTAGTATTTTGGACTTGTATCAATAGAACACATAACCATTCTTGCTGGTATAAACAAGACAGTTGCTAAATACTCATTGCTTGATAGAGAAAATAATGATTTTTAAATGCTTAAATTTATAGGTGTATATACAGTTCTAAGCAAGGGTGGTATTGGAACCTTCTTTCTCACCTTTTCTGTTCTGTCTCTCCTGATCTCTCACATCTTCTCATCTGGTGCAGTTTGGCTTAAACACGGCCAGTAGAAATTAAGAGTCGTCTTTTCTCCATCCCTCAATACCACACTGGTATCTGAGTGATCTAGTGTATTTCTGAATGATGTTGCCAAGTAGTCCTTGGAAGGCTGACAGCCCATGCCTGGAACCTCACTCTTGTGAAATGCTTTCTCAACCACAGCTAAAGCACTTCTAATCCTCCCTCTAATACTAAAAATGGAGCAGAGGAGGTTTTCCTTGAAGGCTTAATCTGAAAACTGCAAGTAATGCTTTGTATCCTTGCTCTAATATGCCTTTTTGGAAGGACCATCTGACAGTTTGTATCTTGACTTCAGCCTAGAAAAACTGCAAAGAAGATATTGTTCAAATCTGTTGTCTGAACAGAACTGTTTTCTTTATATTGCTTGTGTGGCAATTAAGCGTGTATTTAAAAAAAAAAAAAAAAGCCTTTGACTTTTCAATCTGATAATAATGGCTAATCAGGTACCTTTCCGTAGTATGAGGCAAACCACCTCAGGCCCAGCCACGTTCTAAGTGTAGGAACAAAGAGGGTGGGAGACAGACACGGGAGGAAGCTGTTTTAATGAATGTCAACGTGTGTGTAACAGTTAAGGTTTCTGCTACACTAATGGATTTTTCTTCCAACTTTCCCAGTAAATTCAGTGGGACAGCCTACTGTGTAGAAGACTGTCTTATGTTGTCTCTTGTATTGTGAAACTCTAAACACATTCAGACTTCTGTGAAAGAATATTTAAGATGATGTTTTAAGTAAACACAACTTAACACTTTGCTTCCCTGTTGACAGGGTGTCACAAGTGTATCTTGCTGTTGATGATCGCCTTGCTTCTCTGAAAACGGATACTTTTAGCAAAACAAGGGAAGAGAAGATGGAAGACCTCTTTGCACAGAAAGAGGTAATGAACTGCTTCTACACCAGCAGAGCATAGGCTACAAAGCATGCAGAGAAGCAACATGGACAGCGTGTCATGTCTGGTGACAGAATATCGACACTTTTTCTCTTGGCAGATGGAAGAGGGGGAGTTTCGGAACTGGACTGAGAAGATTCAGGCAAGGCTGCTTTCATCATCGTTAGACACACCTCAACAGCTGCAGTCTGTTTTTGAGTCTCTGATAGCTAAGAAGCAAGGTCTCTGTGAGATGCTGCAAGCCTGGAATAATAGGTAAGGAGAACAGATGTCGGAATCAGAGCGACACTGGTACTGTGCTGCTTATAGAAGGGAAGAGATTCTTCTATACTCCCTCCTGCCTATACCTGTATTGCAATTGCTATGTAGAGAGTGTTATGACAGCTTATGCTGAATGTTCTCTACTGCTTAAGACCGTAGAGCTGATTGACTGGAACAGAAGATCCTTAATTAAAGGCCAGATAATAAAAATGTTGTGTGTTGTTAACTCAGCTTGCATCTGAGAAGAGAAAGTGTCATTTAAATACAAATGGAAAGAGAGGGGAATGACTGGAAAAGAGGAGAGCATGTGAAAGCAATTGATTCAGTAAAATGATTTTGGAGCTGAGCAGATGTCAAAAGAAATGCTTTAGATAATTTATCTTGCTGTTCTTATGAAAACTCTTCCCTCTCACTCTGCAAGCCATCTGGGGTGTGGTGTTTGGAGCAGGTCCTGCTGCTGTAGTGTTTGTCAAGGCATGAGGAAAAGGTTCTGTCTGTGGTCACTTGAAACCTGGCTTTGGTGCATCTTGGCAACTATCTGAGTTTTCAGTAAAGACTTGTGAAGGTCTGCTCGGCTATGTTGCAGCATGGAAAATCTTCATATTTGTGCCTTTCACGCTAATATCTGTAACCTATTTTGGGGGTTGTTTTGTTTTTAAGGTTGCAGGATCTCTTCCAACAAGAGAAAGGGAGAAAACGTCCCTCAGTGCCACCCAGCCCTGGAAGACTAAGGCAAGGTGAAGAAAGCAAGGTACTAGCAGCAGGCTGGAAGTTAATTAAACCTTTGTTCTGGTGGATCACAACAGTCTAAAACTGGCTTCAGTTCACTCATTTGATATTAAGTAAACTCTTCTCACTGCATCATGAAATTTTCATCTATAAAAGCTTAAATTGCATGTGAACATATGCATCTTTTTATTAAGATGAGAACTGAGAGCTGTATTCTACAGAAGTAGAAGACTGAGTATAAATAGCTCTTGATATTTGTGTGTGTGTGTGCGCACTTGTGTACTGTTAATATGAATACTGACAGCACAGAGCTGGCCTCAGTGTCAAGGGTACATCTAGACAGGAATGAAGTCGTCGTGTTAGACTCTAGATTTGGATAAAATCAGTTCATCCAAATCTAGAGACTTAAGAGGATGAGAAGCAGAGTGAGAGAAAATGGCATGGTGACTGTTACATATCAGGTTTATGGGTGCTCTCTTGTGAAAAGGAAAAGACAAAAAACGGGAGATATGGGTAATGTAAGCAGAGCAAAGAACACAGGCAGTACTGATAATAAGTCAGTTGGCTCCCCTCTGCTTTGGGAGGTGTCCTGTGGCATCTGACCAGGGGAATGTGTAAATGATTTTGGAACTGCTGCCTCTCAAAGGGAGTCCTGCTTAGGAGGACTGACAGTTGCCAGTGTGCTGGACAACCCCACATCTGGGAGCTGGTACTGTGAGAAAATGTCCATACTGCAAGATGATACAATGATGAGTGTTATACAGAAAGGCTGAACTCCTAAAAGCTTTAATTTTAGCAAAGTGTGCTAAGGATCCCAAGGGTAAATCTCTTTCATTTTGAGGCCCTGGATTTGCTCCACTGTATGTACATGTGTCCTTTCCACTTAACAAATACTTTTAAATGCTGAAACACTTAACCTTGATCTAGCTGCCAGTAGGCTTATACAGAGAAGGAATGCTGTCTTTAAAGTAGCATACAGAGATGATAGCCGGGGAAAGCTGGGATGCTGTGCCTTGTCTCTTCCACGTGGTGGCAGATACGGTGGCGGTGCTGAGGATAGGAATGGTGGGTGGGAGCACTCTGCTGCAGTAAGCTTGCTTTTGCAAGTATTCCACAGAGAGAGGAAGGTCTATGGCTGTGAAGATCCTAGCATCAACATTGATCTTTTGTTACTCTTTCTAGATCGGTAGCATGGATGCTTCTCCACGCAATGTTTCTCCAGCACTGCAAAATGGAGAGAAAGGTCTGTTTTTTGTCTTTTGGGTTTGTTTTTGTTTTTGGTTTTTTTTTCCAGTCCTTTCTCAAGCTACCAAAAAGAAGCTTGCTGTAACCCTTTCTCTGACATAAAATGGGAGCCTTTGTTTCTCTAAATTACCATGTTTGACAGTGAATCCCCATTGCACAAGATGGGAATAAACCAATTTCTAGTTTACCATTACAAAAAGCAAAATGTGGGGCTGTGTTACTAATGACACTAAATTGGCCATCAAGGGTTTTGCCTTTGAACTTGATCACTGTTTGAAAAACTTCGGAGTCTTTCTAAATAACAGAATTACTGCACAGAATTTGGGAAATGTGTCTAGCCTGTTTTGTGAAGTGGTTATAGGTGCTGAGAGGTCTTACCTGTGAGGCATACTGAGAGTCTGTGGGAGCTGAAGGCAGTGGGGATATAAGCCTATGTGTCTTCTGGAGGTTTATGTGCTACACTGATCTGTTGCTAGTTCCTTTCCTCTGGGTGATCTTCCCTGCTTTCTAAGTTTAAAAAAAAAAAAAAACTTTTTTGAAAGTAGACACTGGTGATGGCTTTGTCTGGAGGCAAGCAATATCACCTGTGACGGCCATGTGAAATGCTTTCCTGTGTCCTTAACTGTTCTCGTACTTTCAGAGGATCGTTTCCTGACCACTTTATCCAGTCAGAGCTCCACAGGCTCCACCCATCTTCAGCTGCCCACCCCTCCAGAGGTTGTGTCGGAGCAGCTGACCGGCGGCTCGTCCTTTGCCAACACGCTCTCTGAACAGGACACAACCAGCAGCTCAGAAGGTATAATTCAACTGTGGTCTTGTATTTCTTCTCCTGCCTCTCTGTGGCAAGCACATGGGATCTGTTTAGGAAATGGCAGCTTTGGTAACTCTGAAGCATAATGCCTAGAACCAGTTGCTTCAGCCAGCAGACTGAGAGTACCCTTTGCTCCTTGAAAGTACACCGCTTCAGGATGAACACAGATTTTTTTTTTTTTTTTTTTTTTTTTTTTTTTTTTGCAAACTCTGCCTCAGGCTAATAGCTAAGGATGCTTCTGCAGCTGCAAAAGAGGTATATTATACGCAGACTAGCAAGAAACCTACCTGTCTCTTTTGTTAAGGTCAGCATTGCTTCTCTCTCTCCTGCTCTCCTTCCCTTACTTGCTTTCTTTTTTGTCTCCAACACTTCCCTGACAAAACAATACATACTGTTTTCAAATGCTCTTCATGGCTATCTTTAGGCCACAGGTGGAGTCAGTCAGCCTTCTAAAAACAAGTTATTACTGCAGATGTGATACTTTATGCATCAGTTGAGATACTGTGTGTGTGTGTGTGTGAGAGAGAGAGAGAGAGAGAGAGAGACAAGGGCAGAAGAACAATTTAGAGTGGGAATGGGGAGAGCCTGGGGTTCTGTTGTAGATTTTTCAATAGCTTTAGACAATTCACTAGATCTTGGGCCCAGTTTCCTAACTGGGGAAAATAACTGTGGTATTCTGGGATTGAAATGTTTTAGGGAAAGATACTACAGGACTTGATGGAAATAAAGTGGTCTACTAGCTTCCTTTCAAATTCACAGCTTGAAGTTTATGTGGTGCAGAATTAAGTTATCTCTGTTCCAGATGTGTTCGATGGACACTCGCTGGGATCTACAGACAGCCAAGTGAAGGAGAAGTCTACTATGAAAGCTATTTTGGCCAACTTGTTGCCTGGAAACAGCTATAACCCCATTCCATTTCCCTTGTAAGTACTGCCTAATATATGTGAAATACCAAATTGGCAGCCTTGTCCAATTGCAGAGCTGTGCATGCTTCCTCTGCTTACTAGATCATTTAAGTCATTCCCTAGGTTTTGCCTTTGAATAAACTGTAAATCTTCCTCAAGGCAGGAAGACTCTTGTGTCTCTTCTAGGTGTTTGTAGGTCACCCCCTTTCCTTATTAATGACTCGGATCCTTCTCCTAGTTCACCCTTGTGCATACATGTTATCAATTTCATCTCTTCTTCCTGGCAGGCATCTGGCCCCAGAACTCCTGGGTGGGGGGAGAAGGGGGTGTCTTCTAACCCCTCTGCTGCAGGGAGGGAGAGGAAATGTCCTTCCTTACCGAAGACTTACTAAAGCTACATGCTTGCCTCTTTTGTTTTTGCTTCCAGACCTCTTCCAAGGGTTGGACCCAAATGGGCATTGTCTGGGTGTAGGTCAGGTTCAATGGCTACTGCTTGTGCCCTCAAGTTCCTTGCCCATGTGAAAATAGGCAGGCTGGAAAGTCTTTCAGCTACTCGGTCTGCGTGCATTATAGTGTTTCTTGTTCGTTGATGTGAGCCTAATGTTTGGCAGCCTGAGTGTAACTCTTTTGAATCCTACCCTAAAGTAGTAGTGGAAGCCATGGGCTAGTGAGGTACAAAGTAAATGATTTGGGCCTACAGATGAGTGAAAAAATCTGATAGAGGTTTGGGAGGCTTTTTAGAGGCTTGTGTCCTAAACCTTTTGTTCAGAGGTGTCCAAGTTCATGCTCCTGCTTCACTCTGCAGGCCATGCTGCAGGACAGTCAAAGCAAGCACAAGCAGGTTTTGGCGCTGTTGGAAACAGCGGCTGCTAAACAGAAATAAACTCATACGCTAGCTTGGAGCTGGTTTGCTGCTATAATAAACTTGCTTGAAGTGATGACTTTTTTTGCCCTAACACATTAAATTTACATTTAACCACATAGTTATGAATGTGTCTAATGGGAGAAGCTGGTCTGGGACTCTTTGGCTCCATGTTGAGACTTGCAGTTCAAGGAATTGTTTGTGTCTAGAGTGCAGTGATGAAATTCGAGTTCTGACCAAAACTTAACCTTTGCTTTCCACAAACTGCTACAATCTACTAACATTCTCTCTATTTTATTTTTGTTCAGTGACCCAGATAAGCACTACCTAATGTATGAACATGAACGTGTACCTATTGCAGTCTGTGAGAAAGAACCAAGCTCCATCATAGCTTTTGCTCTCAGGTACTGGTGTGATTTGCTGTTCCTCTGAGGTTTAAACTAACACATCATACTTTGCAGCTTTTGTGTGCAAGGAATGCATAAACTCTGGTAGGGAACAAACAGAATTTCTTTCCTCAGCTTCTTTGAGAGTTTATACTAGAGCTGAAGCTGTGTCCATACCCACCTTCCACGTCACAGTAGCATTTTTCAACCTGCAACTGGATTTCAGGCTAATCTTTCCCAACTCAGTACGCAAAAATGAGTTGGCTGGGTGTGGTGTTCCCTGGAAACTGACACTGTTAGAGAAAGAACTGCAAATGCAATTTGCTTAGCTCTCCAGCGTGGAAGAAGTGCAACTGAGCTAGGGGACAAAGACTGGGTATTCATAACACAATCTCTCCATTACTCATAGTCATGGTAGCTTTTGTTACTGCTGAGCTCTCCAAGCCAGGTGCTTCAGT
Organism: Apteryx rowi; assembly: GCF_003343035.1. Taxonomy (NCBI): domain Eukaryota; kingdom Metazoa; phylum Chordata; class Aves; order Apterygiformes; family Apterygidae; genus Apteryx; species Apteryx rowi. The sequence goes on along the minus strand of NW_020447419.1, from coordinate 4,194,411 downwards.
AAATCTTGGGGCTTGTATGTCACTAGGCAACAGACTTTTCAAGTAGCTCATTCTTAAATTGTTCATATGTGGGCATGGGTGGGGGGAGGAGGGTGGCAAAGTGGGGTATCTTCTGCAGCATGATCCAAGGCAGCTTCTGTTCCAAGGGAACTAAACCTAATTATGGTGGGAAGGTGTCCTACTGTGGGTTTGTTTCTGATAGTTGTCTCTGAACTGAATCTTTGAGCTGGTGTTGCAAGGATTCCTAAAGAACAAGTGACTTCCTTTTTTTCCCCCCCCCTCTTTCAGCTGCAAGGAATACAGAAATGCCCTGGATGAGTTATCCAAAGCATCTCTGAAGAACAGTTCTGAAGAAGGACTCCAGCCAAACAGGTTACATGAAGGGACTACAGTATACTAGAGCATAGGCAGAGTCATTATGGTGAAGAAGTGAAAGTTAGGATGGGGAACGGCCCTTAAAATATGCCTCTGTTGGGCTTTCTGCCTTATGATGGAATCCGACATGTTCCAGGTCACTAACACATTCATACAGTATCCGAGTTTCCATTTTACCCTAGGGCTGTGCTGGCTTCATCACCTGATCCCCTGGTTGTGTGCATGATAGAGATGACTGGGCCTGAACTTCTCTGTGATGATGGAAGCAGCTGTTGCAGTGAAGCCCTGAGAGAATCAGATTCAGAAGGGTGTATACTTTCCTCAGGGAGGTGGAGGACAACTTTGGAGAGTTCCACATCATTACCACCCTAAATTGTATCCCCTTCCCTTACCTGTACTTAGCATTAGGCAGGGAGGAGAACTAAATGTACAGAAGTGAAGCATTAAATTCACTCGGTAGCATTTGTTTGACTTAATATGTTTTTATTCCCCCACTTTCAGCATGTCAGACAACAAACCAAAGAGCAGTAGCCCTGTCCGCCTGCCTGAGGCAAACATGGGTCCTTCAAATCGCACTGCAGAACTAGAACAGCGTAAGACCATTTTGCCAAAATAATGTCCATAACATTAATTTCAGGTTGAGTGAACTCAAGTCTGACAAGCTGAGTTCTAGCTCTTGTGAGGGTTAACTTAGAACAAGGAAAATGCGTCCTGAGTACCAAATCCAAATTGTTTCAGGTGGGCTTACCAAACTTTCTCATGCTGAAGTTGCAACTTGTCTTGGAGTTGCCTTGATACAGAGCATGTTATATACTTTGTAAGTCTGTGTCCGTGATGGCTTATTGGGTTTCTTATGAGATCAGAATATTATCTACTGCTTTAACCTGTTATTATGTAATGGAACTTAGATTATTCTTAGGTCTAGCCACCCACAATGTGTTCTGACCTCTTTGACTATGGCATTGCCCTGTTTGAAAAGATGCTAACTAAAATATTTTGAAAGGGAGAAGGGATGTTCTTATTAACTTACACTTTATTTATTTAACTTACATTTGTTTTATATGTTTTCAAGATGCCATTCATTCTTTCAAAGGGGTAGACTTGTGGTGGTGGGGGGGTTCTCCCCATATTCTTAAGTTGTCCATCTTGTGACAGCTCCTGTTTTGAATTGTCTTTGCTACAGCTGAAATGTTGACACTTCACTCCTGCAGTAGCAGTGATTTAAGCAGTTAATTCCCCATCCTTGCGAAACACGCTATGTCAAATGACTCTAGCATTCCAGAATGCTCAGAACACTAAATCAGCTAACCTGATGGACCTTGGTTGCCTGAAGAATAGCAAATGAGTTACAGTTGAATAGTATCATCCCTCCATTTAGAACAATGAATGGCCAGTGCTTGTATGAGTCATGCTTTTATTTTTTTATTTTTAACTGCCTCTGTAAATGTCAATACCAACTTCTTTCTTTCTTTACTGTAGCAAAGAAACCATCTGGTGTTCTGTCTTTCTTCCGTGGCACGGGAGGGAAGAGCCCAGACCTGTCTTCCCAGAAGAAAGAGACCTTGCGTGGTGCTGACAGTGCCTATTACCAGGTTGGACAGATGGGCAAAGAGGGAACGGAAAACCAAGGAGCAGAACCTCAAGGTACCAGTTTCTGATCATCTTTTGCATTGGACTGTTTCTTCTCCCAAACCTTATTCATACTTAAAGCCCAGAAAGGACTCCAGCTCTGACTTTTTTCAACAGTCAAAGATTATTCAACATCTTTTGAAAATGAATGCTTTGAGCATCAAATATAGGTTTCTCCTGAAGACATTGCTTTGCCTTATGAGAAGAGAAATGGAGACTTTCAAGCCCCTGAAACTATAGGGACAGTCCAGACATTGAGTAGGCTGGGCTCAAATTCCTTTGAATTGAGCTGAATTTAATCTAGCAGCCCAGGCTCTCTTCCTCACTTCCTGTTTAATTTTTCATTGCTTCAGCTCATGGAAAAGAGAATGAAGAAAAAGCTTGCACTTACATATTGCATGAACAACAGTCATCTTCTAGCATATATAATCATAACCATCTCTCTAATTTTAGTTACCTATTTATTCTTGAAAAAAGAAAATAATTTTCTTGTAATGTGAGTTTACAAGTAGTATCTTGCATAGCTTTTTCTGGGTAATAATAATGAGCAAGCCTTACAGAGAGTGATCCCTTTGTGCTTTCAGATGAGGCAGATGGAGGAGATGGACAGAAGAAACAGCTGGTGAATCCCCATGTGGAACTCCGTGAGTTGTTGTAATTGATAACTTGAAGTCTTATTTGACGTACTGCTGTCTTCCTGTTATGAGAAACCTTCAAGTTGATGAAATTATTTTCCTTTGCATTGCACAGGAAGGAAAAAGAAAATCGGAACAGACCAATTGCATTTCTACTGATCGTAATCAATCTCTGATGTGGAAACACCCCACAAAACTTTTAATTTTCAGTTGATCTTTTGTATGGACAGTTTTCATTGGTATATGCTGTGAGCTAACCTGAAGGGCTTGTTATATGCTACCCCCAAGTTTTCCACTAAAGTCCTGTCAGTTCAAACTTTTGAAGTACAATAGGTGGCGGTGGGGGATGTTTAGGAAAATAAATGTTGCCAGACATCAGTGAAATCTTCATAACTGTTACTCAGGAAGACCTTTTCTTACAGAGTTTTCAGATGCAAATGCTAAGTTCTACTGCCGGATTTATTATGCTGGCGAGTTTCACAAGATGCGTGAAGTGATACTGGGGAGCAGTGAAGAGGACTTCATCTGCTCTCTCTCTCACTCTATGCCCTGGCAGGCACGAGGTGGCAAATCTGGAGCTGCATTCTATGTGACTGAGGGTAAAAGCAGCTTCTTCCCCCCAACCTTTTTATTTAAATCCTGGTTACCCCTAGCAGAGGGCTGTTGACTGTGTCAGGTGGTCAATCAGAATGGAAAGCTAAATGAGTTGTTCTGAGGTTTTCAAAGTCAGGTTGTCCATCTTTTTGTACATGCAGAAAAATGAAGTGGTGGTAGGGGGGAGGTTCTGTTTCCAGTGGTAGCAGCTAAGGAGACAAGTTGAGCAGAAAGCTTGTAGTTTCCTAGGCAGGCTTCAGACAACAGACTTCAGTATAATTCAAGAAAGGTATGGTTATCAAACACGCTGCTTTTTATTCCATATGCTGTAGCTGATTTGTAGGGTGTTTTTTTGTTTGTTTTGTAGTCTGTTTTTTTTGTTTGTTTGTTTTTAGTGGCTTATTCTAGGCCCTTCTTTAAAGCAAGTCTTGAATAATCTTCTGGAAGAGTCTGTAGGTTATTTCTATTGTCTGTATAAGGAGCTGATGTAGCTGAGGTAAATCTAATTTAGGCAGTCTTTTCTCCCTGATTTGCTAATTGGCTGAAATCCAGAAAGAAAGCTTTCAACATCTGGAGTAAGAAAGTTCCTAAAAAATGACCTTCTGTAGCTAACAGTTTAAGAGAATTACAGTCCTTAAATTTTCAGACAAACTGCTTCAACCACATGACAGTCCTAAAAAAAAAAAACTTTAAAAGAATACATCACTTGCAATATGTAACCCTGTTGTCTCTGGTTGATGTTAAAACAGATGACAGATTCATCTTGAAGCAGATGCCTCGTCTGGAGGTCCAGTCATTCCTTGACTTTGCTCCACACTACTTCACTTACATCATCAATGCAGTTCAGCAGAAGGTAATAAAAAAAATCAACCTTTATTTTAGTCATTGTTCTGTATTTTATGGACTAGTAATAGTTTCCATTAACCCCTTTCACTTAAGCAAAAGAAAATATGTTGGAGGGTATGAGTTATAATGTAGTTTAAAGATGAAAAGCAGGAATTTTGCTAGAGCTTCTAAGCTGTGATACACAGGCAGACAAAACAGTGGCCCTTTGAGTAGTTGATTGGTCATTTCCTGTACATAGAAATCATACCCAATGTATTCTCTTCATCAGAAGCCTACAGCACTGGCCAAAATCCTTGGGGTCTATCGAATTGGCTACAAGAACTCTCAAAACAATACCGAGAAGAAGCTGGATCTGCTTGTCATGGAAAACCTTTTCTATGGACGGAAAATGGCTCAGGTAAGAACCAAGTGTGCTGGTCAGGTGCGACCAAGTGTTGTATTCCCCTGCAGTGCATTCCGTTTCCTGGCTGAGAGCAGAAAGCTCTGGCTTACTGGTAGCCATTTCTGTTGTTGTGTTTTATCTTCGCCTGTGCTGTCTATATCTAGCATTTTTCAGAGATGAGCGTTTGTGCCTGTTTCTTGTTATGTGATCCTCAGTAACTTGATGACTATATTGGCTTGTTCAGAAAGCTGTAGTCATTAGAAGTCTTATGTTTTTTTTCCCTGCATCTCTGGTGCTTGAGACACTGACTGCATTGCCAGTCTAATTAGGAAAATGTGAATTCTTTTTGCAAAGCTTTTAGAAAAACTAACTAGGATACAGACTAATTTGTTTAGGAGAGGCCTCACCTACAGAGGTGGTGAGCCAGTGCAGGGGTTGAGGGAGGGCAGACTAATGATGTTTTGAACCTACTGTCCTCTCCCTGTACCACTTAATGCACGGAACAAGGCTTTAAATTCAGTCTTGTTCTTGATAGAGGAAGAGTGATCTTTGTGAGGCAGTAGAATGGAGACATTGAAATGATTGGGGAAAACTGCTTTCAAATATAGAGTTGATGCTGAAAGGGATTTAAAACCATTGACATATCTGAAACTACGTAGAATCACTACTTTCCACCATCCCTCTCAATGCCTGACCTCAAAAGGTGAATGTTTCTGAGAAGAAGTAAATTGAGGGATTCTAACTAGATGTAGAAAACCTTTTTAATCACAAGGGTGGTCAGACACTGGAAACGGAGACCCAGAGAGGTTCTGGACTCTCCATTCCTAGAATTATTCAAAACTTGACTGGACAAGGCCTTAGCAACCTACTTTTACTGGACTTGCTTCAGGCAGGACGTTGGGCTGCAGACCTCCAAAAGTCCTTTTAGCCTACCTGATTCTGTGGTCTGTCTCCTGCCTTGTCGACCCATGTTAGTGTGCGTTGTTTGAGGCCCATCTCCCTTTTCAGTGGCTTTGTTATCAGCCTTTGAGTCCCTAGAACCTGTCTGGGAAACTGAATTTGCCCATATCATTTAAAAAGACGGACTCGCTTTTTTCCTTTGATTATGCTGAATATTTAAAAAAAAAAAAAAATCTTGCCTAAAGCTTGTGAATTGAGATTGCAGAGCTTTCACATAGGTTTACGCACAATTTACCACTCAGGAAACTTAATTCTATGTAGTACGAAAATATTTTTTTTAGTAGTCTTCCTGCTGCCAAGAAGGAAAGAGTTGCCATGCCATGCTGCCTTCTCAAACGCTGCAGCTGGCCATGTTGAAACCTCAAACCTCACAGAATGATGGAACAAAGTACTGCTGTTCTCCACTTGCAGGTTTTTGACCTGAAGGGCTCCCTCCGGAATAGAAATGTTAAAACAGACACAGGGAAGGAAAGCTGTGATGTTGTCCTGCTGGATGAGAACCTTCTGAAGATGGTCCGGGACAATCCTCTGTACATCCGTTCCCATTGCAAGGCTGTGCTGAGAGCTTCCATACACAGTGATTCCCAGTTCCTCTCCAGCCACCTCATCATAGACTATTCCCTGCTGGTGGGTCGTGATGATACCAACAATGAGCTGGTGGTTGGGATCATTGGTAGGTTGCCTTTTGCGTTTTCTCACTTTCGGCTAGTGAGGCTGCTTTCTTTTGCAGGTGTTTGTATTACTTTTAAAAACTGTACCACCACCACAGAGATGTAGGTCAGGTGGGTTTGTCTTCTCCCTGATGGAATGCTGCTGCCACCTCCCATCAGTGTTCAGAGTAGAGGTAGGAAATCTTCTCCCAAGCTCTCGTATGGGCTTGTGTTAGCATTTGCATGAATAAGAATATATGCAGGAGGCCTCTCAGGCAGAGAAAAAAGAATTGAGTTGATGTTTGACCTGCACTTTGACTCCAGTTGAGGTAGGGAGGCATTATTTTTATGCCACTATGTGTGTAGTCTTTAAGGTTAAATGGCTATGTAAGTATCATTGAACTTAAATTGTAACTTGTGTGGAGGTGTCTGAGGAGGAAAAATATCGAGGAGAGAAGTTGGCATGGAAGAGGGATGTTAAGCATTGCAGGATCACTTGTGATCATGTACTCTGATCTGAATAACATGAGTAGCAACCTGGTAATTCCCTTACCAAATCCCCTGACATGTGACTTGAAGATAGAGCCTTACCTTTAGATACACAAACTAGTCTTGTGCACAAGACTCAAGATGGAGCCATTTTGCAGGATGTGGAAATGACTCTGAAATGAGTTACTCCTGAAACCTAGCCCAGAAACGTTTCCAGCCCAGAGGTCTGGATTACTCTGTCTTACTGTTAAAGCTTGAAAGTCATTCTAATAACACTCCTAGTTGAGAACTGGAGTCCCAGCTACAAAGAACTATAGGTTATTATTACTTTCTTGTTTTCTAAAAGTTTTGAATATTTGGGTAAATGGGATGAGACTCCGCTTCCTGTGTGCATGTGGATTTTGCTGTCCAAAGGGAAGTTTTAACCCAATTTGAAAAATATAAACTATATGACACTTAAATGTAACTGTTCCCTCACTGTGGCGAGAACAGCTGTTCGTGGTCTGAAGGAACCTGTTTAACACTATCTTCAGAAATGGAGAACATGCCTGTTGCATCAGGCTGTCACAACATTCTCTAAATGCTGCCCTGAGAACTTGCAAGGTACTGTCGTGGAATAACCAGAATACAATTTAGGTTCAGGTCAGAGCAAAAGCGGTTTATTACTATAGCTATAGGGGAAAACGCAAAGTAGTAGAGTGACAGCCTCTGCTGATATGAATTCTGCCCTAAAGAGGCTGTTACAGAGTTAATATACCTTTGGACTATACGATTTGTCCTTCACAGGACTACAGGGGTGTGGATAAACAGAAAAAGGGAGTGAATCGCTTCAGAAGAGGAGGCTCCAACAAAATGGATAGCACTATTTATTTATTTATTTATTTTTACGGACAATACATTCCTTCAATAGCTGGGAACACAGACTTCAGCAAGGTCATTGCAGATGTTTTTTTGCTAGATAGGCCTGCAAAGACTTGTGAGGGGTTAACTATTTTACTTCCACAGGCTTTACTTCCACAATACTCAGGCTGACTTTTGGGAGGGACAGGGATGGAAAACCGTTAGCATGGAATGAGTTTGAACCTGGGGTCATAATCTCTAGCTATTTCAAATGCTAATCATGCTGAGGATACAAGTAAGTTAGACCTGTGAGGGGCTGTGAAGACTCTACTCTTATTCCAAGGCCCTGTTCTGTTGGGCTCTGGGACTTGGGGCATCCAGGGACAGTAGTTAGTGCACAAACTGATGGTGTCAGTACCCTAAAGCACTCTGAGGGGGCATTCTCAGCTAAGCGACTCCTGTAATCAAGCCCTTAAAACTCTAATATGGTTAAAGAAAAACCCAGGGAATACCTGGGAAATCTGTTTTTTTTTTTTTTAGAGGCAGGAAGAGTTGGTTATGATCTTGATGGGCTTTTGAACTACTGTTTTCACCCTGTCCAAACATAGTTCTCCAGAAAGTGAGGCAGCTGGTGGAGATAAGTGCTGAAGTCCTGGCTATAGAAGCCTACTGCTTTGACATCCCTGTTGAAGGGGAAATAGATCAATTTTAGAACAATGCTATTTGGGTTATAATACATATGACATGTTTGTGTGTGGATTTTTTTTTTCTTGTGACAGACTATATTCGCACCTTTACCTGGGACAAAAAGCTTGAAATGGTAGTGAAGTCGACTGGCATCTTAGGAGGACAAGGTAAGTTCAGAACAAAAACAAGACTTTGGGTCATGTTTACTCTTCACTTGGAAGCTTCCAGTACCTGTACTAGCAAAGCCACAAGTTCCCCACCATGCAGAGTTTCAACACTAGCTGAACTTGTGCAGAGTAGAAGAAATAACAAGTTTCAGAGAAATCCATGCATCGGTCTGCCTTCTTCATGAGTGACTCTTTAAATATTATTAATCCCGGGAATGGGGCATAATCAACCACTTACAGACTGCTCTTTCCTGTTTCTTAGTTATCCAATATTCAGAAAATCTTAGCCAGCCATACAAAGGTACTAGCAAGAGCAGATTCAAGCCCTTGCTGTCTGGTTTCAAAAGATGTCTTCTCAGTCCAGAAAATTGGATATACTCCTGGGTTGTTAGTGTGGAGAAATCCTTATCCAATGATTGACTAATAGTCCTGATTCTGGGGAGCTGAGGAGCTCCTTTTGTGGGAGTGAGGGGGAGGGGTTCCTGTTGTGCAGTATTGGCCACATGTTAGTAGGAGGGGAAGGGAATCTCACTGCTGAGCTACATGGAAAAGATGAGAAGAGCATGTCTATAGAGTGGAACTGTTGCTGGGAGGGATTTGTATTTTTATTGGAAAAAGTCAAAGACATGTAAACAGGAGGGGGGTGAGATGAAGAAAACTAATCAGGGCTGCTGTAAGAAACCTAGGTGGTTCCTGCAACCTCAGATATCTCAATTCTGTGTTAAGGATTCGGGCCTTGACTTCACTTGTCCTGTAGGGGGGTGTGTGTGTGTGTGGGGGGGGGTTGTTTGTTTGTTTTTTGTTTTGTTTTTTTAAAGGGGGCTGATAATACACCTTGGTTCCAAGACCCTTCCTTGTACAGTATGTCTCCATCATTCTGCTGTCTAGTGTTGTAATTTCATGTGAAGCCTGTTTGTACTGCCATATTAGTACAATGGACTCTTCAGCCCATTCTAACTGCTTTTGACTCTTATGTATTAGGTAAGATGCCAACTGTGGTCTCTCCAGAACTGTACCGGACCAGGTTCTGTGAAGCTATGGACAAGTATTTCCTGATGGTACCAGACCACTGGACAGGGCTGGGCCTGAATTGCTAAGCTAAAGCCCATATTGGGAAAGCACAAGAAGAGAATGATATCATAGGCTGCTCCCTTCCTGCCGTCTGCCCAGCAGTAAGCAAAAGGATTGCAATTCCATGTCTGCACTGACCATGTGTGTCTGAAGTGTAAGATCTGCTTGTTGCACTTTAATCCTCTCTTGGAGACTGACAAGTAAGCCAGCCTCTTTAAGGATCTAAGTTATAAGGTACCACTGAAGAGCATTGATAAGAGACATTCCCCCTGTCGGTAGGGAAGGTGATGCTATCTCCACACAAGAGCACTGAAACAGATGCTATCCTGTTCATGATGGTGTAATTTTGCGTCGAAGTACATGATCTCTGTAAGTCTTACACTCCCTATGTGGTGTTGAATGAGTAACTTATGCTTCTGTAGTGGATGTGTGGTACTGCAAATGTGAAATAAACACCTTCTGGGTGGGTGAGTGAGAGAAGAATGAAGTAAACTCCAAACTTCTGCTTTCATTGCAGTGGTCTTTAGTTGACCTGTTTACGATCCATGAATAACTTGTCCTGCTTATGCTCTATGGTTTCAACTTTTTCTAGCTTCTATGAACAGTACTTGAGGGTGGGGGTATGTGCATGTGTGGATTCCTTTTGTTGTTTGTTTTTTTTAAGGCAGCTCCATAACTGTAATGCCATAACCCTCTAAATGACTACATCTTTTAAGTGCATCTTACTGCAGTGCAACTCTGTCCTCGTCAGTCATAATTCCACTTAGCTGAGTCCCATAAAAATAGGTTGACAGTCATCTGTACACTGCAAAACCCCAAATGTATCCCTTGGATCCTAAAAAAGTTTGATCTAAATGTTGCCCAAATTCCTGGAAGTGGGTAATTAAAAATCTACCTATCTGTTTAAGCAGGATTTGGGTATGTATAGTTATGAAGCTGGTTAACCCTTTCCTTAACAGAAGGCAGTAAATTGCAAAACATAATGAAGGATACTGACTCAGAGTGACAACTTTCTCCTTACTGATACTAACATCCCTGGCAGATCATTGCAAATCCATTTCAGTTCCCCAGGACTTTCAAACAATGCCTTTACCTCATACTCAGATCTTGCCAGGAGAGAACTTTTTTCTTTTTTCTTGAATTCATAACGTGCTGATGAGAATGAGCATCCAGATCTCATCGCACTGTCTGTGCAGTCCTGATGGAAAACCATCTCTTCAGCAGTATTAGATTTTTGCACCACTGAGATGAATGTTCTTTTCATTTTCTGTAAAAAGAAAAACCTGAGCTAACAGGTATCTTGTGTGATGGATAAGATGTGCAGAGATCTGTGAATCTCTACAATATGACAATAAGCATGTCTTTCCATTTTTATTATTTTTTACCTGTTTTTGTAGGTGACAAGTTTACTTTTTAGCTTCAATATAATATAGGCCAGTAAATAAGAGTTTTTGTACACGAGTCTGAGAGGCAAAAACACTGTCCTTGGATTTCTAATCTTTGATGTAGGCAGGACTTCAAATGAGCATGGAGTCTGGGACAGCAGAGCCCTTTATGGCCATTTGCTCATTCTGGCCAGTTGTCTGGTAATGCCAACTTCATTGTAACTAGGGATTGAAATGTGCATTTTGTTCACACCTCCTCCTGTGTTCAGTATTTTCTTCTGCAGCAGATGGTGGTGGCCCTGTTCAGGTGTGCCAGCTGGGCAGCACTGAGAAAGGAAAATACCGGCAGTGAGAACTGAACTGTTGGGCTTTGAAAACAACCAGTGCAACTCGGGTCTGAGCTGCCAGGAGGCAACACTCATTTGTGTTCTCTAGTGAAAGAAGTTGTTATTTGGTTTGTCTGTTTGTGTGTGCCCCCCCGCAAAACCCCACTAGAGGATGAGAAAAGATGCTGACCTTGACGCATCGGAAACAAAAGTATTCACCCTCTTCCCAATGTGATCTCTGTTTCTGGGGGTGCCATGTGGAAGGCTGCAGTGATGCCCTGTGTTGTGGAGAGAGGACACAGTACTGTTTGGTCCCTCTGGCCCAGAGCCCTTCCAGTCAAGCCAGCTCATCAGGTGCAACCAGCTGCCTCTGAAGCACATCTTGCCTCCTGTGTTGAAATGTATTCCCAGAATGGCTAGCTGTGTGCAGGGCTTTTCTGGCCTTGTGTAATGAGGAACCAGCCTGTCCATCAACTCAAAACTACTCTTACTTCTGTGGCTTCTGCCTTCTGTCTTGGTCCATCGATGTGGAATAAAGCCTGCCATGCAGCCTGAATCTGTTCCAGTCTCAGTTCAAGCTTACATGTGTTCCTCCTCCTTCCCCTCCTAAAGTTTATAGCGTAAAACCTTGACTTGCCTGAACAGCTAAGGTAACCCAACAGCAGCTGGTTGTGTTATTTTCCCCCTCGATCAGTATGTGGAATGAGTGATGGAGCACGAATCTGGGCAGTGTCAAGGTATCTGCACTAGGCTGCTGTGGAGTGGGATGCGCTAGCCCTAGCCTGTCAACAGTAGCCCTTGCTTCGGTGGCGTGTGGCTGCACTTATACTGCTTGTCTTCCAGAGTCCCAGACAGCTGGCTCTGGAGCAACACGATCATCTGACTGTAGCTCATGTTCCCCTGTACTGGGCATGACAGCATGAGGCTCTAGGCACTATGTGAAATGAAGGAACCATCCACCCTGGCCAGCTGTTTTGTATCCAGTGAATGCAGAGCCCAGAGGTGTGAACTACGACCTTCTTGGGCTGAAGTCATAGCAGTTAGAGGGATTTTCAGGGGTGATCTTGGGCTAGAACCAGCAGCTAACTTTGGTCAGGATGTGGCTGATGGGCCAGGCCTGGCCAGACTGGAGCGCATAGCAAACTGTACTAGTCATGGGTAACACAGCAACTGCAGCGTCAATGGGAGCTGGGACATCTTTGGATGCCTTGTAACAAGGCTATGAGCATTTCTAGTTCAAATCCCAGCAGTTGAACAGATCTTCCCAAATGTTCCATTCTTCAAGTAAGAACCATCCTGGCATTTCACTTGCTGCAAAGCTGACTTTCTGCAAAGGAAAGCAATACTTATGCAAAAGAGATGTTTGAGAGAAGTCCTTGTGGGGCTGTGTTAGGCCTGCATCCCTGCAGCATGCCTAGGTATGTCTTAAGGGAGCAGTCTGGGTATTACCTGAGCTCTTTGATTAGCGTGTAAAAAAA